>NC_045449.1:34742316-34742495 GCF_002776525.5 Piliocolobus tephrosceles
GGCTGGAGTGCAGTGGCCGGATCTCAGCTCACTGCAAGCTCCGCCTCTTAGGTTTACGCCATTCTCCTGCCTCAGCCTCCAGAATAGCTGGGACTACAGGCGCCCGCCAAATCGCCCGGCTAGTTTTTTGTATTTTTTTAGTAGAGACGGGGTTTCACCGTGTTAGCCAGGATGGTCTC
>NC_045449.1:34742505-34755809 GCF_002776525.5 Piliocolobus tephrosceles
TTTTTAGTAGAGACGGGGTTTCACCGTGTTAGCCAGGATGGTCTCGAACTCCTGACCTCGTGATCCGCCCGTCTCGGCCTCCCAAAGTGCTGGGATTACAGGCTTGAGCCACCGCACCCGGCCCCCAGCCCTTTACAGAAAAGGTTAGCCAACTCCCATCTCAAGGCTTGGCTCGGTGGCTCACACCTATAATCCCAACACTTTGGGAGGCCGAGGTGGGAGGATAGCTTGAGCTCTGGAGTTCAAGGCAAGCCTAGGCAACATAGTGGGACCTCCTCTCTAATATTTCCAGCTCAATATTATAAATATTATACTGATGTATAAAAGGCAGAAATAACAGTTGAAAGAACTTGTATTTCCAAAATGCAGTTAAGGACACATCCTGGAAATGGAAAAGCACAGAGACAAAATTGGTTAATGTTGCATGTGTACAGCTTCCACCTTCAGCACTTGGCATTCATTCTTGCCAGGCAAGAGAAAGGAGAATGATTGCTTTTCCAAAAAGGAAAGGAATACTAATCCGTTTAATCAATTAGAATCAGATACCATTCATGTTTTCTGCTCTTAGATTGTTCTTTTCTGTGGGGACTTAATAAAAAAAGGGGGCAGAGGCCAGGCATGATGGCTCATGCCTGTAATCCCAGCACTTTGGGAAGCCGAGGCGGGCAGATCATTTGAGGTCACAAGTTTGAGACCAGCCTGGCCAACACGGTGAAATCCTGTCTCTACTAAAAATACAAAAATTAGCCAGGCGTGGTGGCACATGCCTGTTACTTAGGAGGCTGAGTATGAGAATCCCTTGAAGCTGGCAAGCAGAGGTTGCAGTGAGCCAAGATCGAGCCACTGCACTCCAGCCTGTGCAACAGAGTGAAACTCTGCTTCAAAACAAACAAAAAAGGTGCTGAGTCAGATAAAATACAATGGTGGTTTAGCCAACCTGCACACAAGTTGGATTAAAATTTCAGAATGGACTTTCAGAACAGGGACCTTGTCTACCTTTTTCACTACTGTATCCATAGAACCTAGCACATTGTAAACACTAAAACATATAGATATTTTAGGAGACGGGGTCCCACAATGTTGCCCAGGCAGGTCTCAAACTCCTGGGCTCAAGCAGTCCTCCCACATCACCTTCCCAAAGTGCTGGGATTACAGGTGTAAGCCACCATGCCCAGCCTCAAATACTTTTTTTTTTTTTGAGACGGAGTCTCACTCTGTCGCCCAGGCTGGAGTGCAGTGGCCGGATCTCAGCTCACTGCAAGCTCCGCCTCCCAGGTTCACGCCATTCTCCTGCTTCAGCCTCCCGAGTAGCTGGGACTACAGGCGCCCACCACCTCGCCCGGCTAGTTTTTTTGTATTTTTTTAGTAGAGACGGGGTTTCACCGTGTTAGCCAGGATGGTCTCGATCTCCTGACCTCGTGATCCGCCCATCTCGGCCTCCCAAAGTGCTGGGATTACAGGCTTGAGCCACCGCGCCCAGCACTTTTTTTTTTTTTAATTGGGAGAGAGTCTCACCCTGTCGCCCAGGCTGGAGTGCAGTGGCTTGATCCTGGCTCACTGCAACCTCTGCCTCCCAGGTTCAAGCAATCCTCATGCCTCAACCTCCGGAGTAGCTGGAACTACAGGTGCCCACCACCACGCCTGGTTACTTTTTGTATTCTTAGTAGAGACGGGGTTTCACCATGCTGGCCAGGCTGGTCTCTAACGCCTGACCTCAAGTGATCTCCCTACCTCAGCATCCTATGGTGCTGGGATTACATGTGTGAGCTACCATGCCCAGTCAAATATGTGTGTGTGTGTGTGTGTGTGTGTGTGTGTGTGTGTATGCGTATGTGTGTGCGTGTCTGACAGTCTTGCTCTGTCCCCAGGCTGGAGTGCAGTGGTGCCATTTCGGCTCACTGTAACCTTGACCTCCAGGGTTAAAGCAATTCTCCAAACTCAGTCTCACAAGTAGCTAGGATTACAGGCACCCACCATCATGCCCAGCTAATTTTTGCATTTTTGGTAAAGGTGGGGTTTCACCATGTTGGCCAGGCTGGTCTTAAACTCCTGACCACAGGTGATCTGCCCCACTCAGCCTCCTAAAGTGTTGGGATTACAGGTGTGAACCCTGTGCCGGGCCCTGGCCAAATTTTTAAATGAAAAAATGATAAAAAGCTCTCTGTACCACCTCTGAAGAAAGTTATCTACCCCAGATTAGGTCCTCTTCAAGCTGTATCACAGAACCATTGCGGTCTTGGCCTCTTATTACCTTGAGGAAACTGAAGCAGCAACCCTTGATAGCCCTGGTCAACCTCAGGATTAGAGACCTGAAAAATCTAGGGGCCCTAGGTCCCCTCTTTGTACTTGTATCTAAGGGCAAATACAGCTCTTATTTAGTGAAGTCTCAACTGGAAGATCTGAAAGATTATTGGGTTGGACAACATCAGATAGGACTGGACCTGTACGAGCAGAGTCATATTTACAACCTTGCTTTCCTGCCCTGGAGTCAAAGTTCTTTCCTCCTTGAAGTGTTTTTCAAAGACTGCTGATTATTTTATTGATTGATTGATTGATTGATTGATTGATTTTGAGACAGAGTTTTGTTGTGTTGCCCAGGCTAGAGGGCAGTGGCATGATCTTGGCTCACTGCAACCTCTGCCTCCTGGGTTCAAGTGATTCTGCTGCCTCAGTGTCCCAAGTAGCTGGGACTACAGGTATGTGCCACCACGTCCGGCTTATTTTTGTATTTTTTAGTAGAGACAGGGTTTCACCATGTTGGTCAGGCTGGTCTCAAACTCTTGACCTCAGGTGATCCTCCTGCCTCGGCCTCCCAAAGTGTAAGGATTACAGGTGTGAGCCACTGCGCCCGGCCAATTGAGTGTTTGTTTTTTTTTTCTTTTTTGAGACACAGTCTAGCTCTGTCACCCAGAATGGAGTGCAGTGGCATGATCTCGGCTCACTGCAACCTCCACCTCCAGAGTTCAAGCAATTCTCCTGCTTCAGCCTCCCGAGTAGCTGGGATAACAGGTGTGCACCACCACATCCAGCTAATATTTGTATTTTTAGTATAGACAGGATTTCACTACATTTGCCAGGCTGCTCTTGAACTCCCAACCTCAAGTGATCCTCCTGCCTCGGCCTCCCAAAGTTCTGGGATTACGGGAGTGAGACCACCACACCCAGCCATCAGTGTTTTTTTTTTTGAAACGGAGTCTTGCTCTGTCTCCCAGGCTGGAGTGCGGTGGCGCGATCTCCGCTCACTGCAAACTCCGCCTCCTGGGTTCATGCCATTCTCCTGCCTCAGCCTCTGGAGTAGCTGGGACTACAGGCGCCCGCCACAATGCCTAGTTAATGTTTTGTGTTTTTAGTAGAGATGGAGTTTCACCGTGTTAAGCCAGGATGGTCTTCATCTCCTGACCTTGTGATCCACCCGCCTTGGCCTTCCAAAATGCTGGGATTACAGGTATGTGCCACCGCTCCCAGCTTTTTTTTTTTTTTTTGAGTCAGAGTCTCACTCTGCTGGCCAGGCTGGAGTGCAGTGGCACCACCTTGGTTCACTGCAACCTCTGTCTTCTGGTCTCAAGCAATTCTCCTGCCTCAGCCTCCGAGTAGCTTGGATTACAGGTGTGTACCACTACGCCTGGCTAATTTTTGTATTTTTAGTAGAGACGGGGTTTCACCATGTTGGCCAGGCTGGTCTCCAACCTTCTGACCTCAAGTGATCCGCCCACATTGGCCTCACAAAGTGTTGGATTACAGACGTGAGCCACCTCGCCTAGCCCATTAGTCTCCTTTTTAAAAGAATTTTTATTGTTTCATTTTCTTGATATTTAAATCTTTGTTCCATTTGAGATTTGTTTTGTTTTGTTGTAGAAATGGTGTCTCCTTATGTCGCCAAGGCCAGTCTCGAACTGCTAGGCTCGAGCCATCTTCCTGCCTTGGCATCTCAAAGTTCTGGGATTACATGCCTGAGCCACTTCGTCCAACTAGGTGTAGTTTTAATATCAATGTTGGCCGGGTGGGGTGGCTCATGCCTGTAATCCCAGCACTTTGGGAGGCCGAGGAAGGAGGATCGCTTGAGGCCAGAATTTCCAGCCTGGCCAACATTGTGAAACCCTTGTCTCTACTAAAAATACAAAAATTAGCCCAGTGTGGTGACACGTGCCTGTAATTCCAGCTAGTTGGGAGGCTGAGGCATGAGGATTGCTTGAATCCAGGAAGCAGAGGTTGCAGTGAGCCAAGATTGCACCACTGTACTCCAGCCTGGGAAACAGAGTCTGTCTCAAAAAAAAAAAAAAAAAATATATATATATATATATGTACACACACACATATATATATATGTACACACACACACATATATATATGTACACACACATATATATATGTAAATATCAGTTGGCCAGTTTATACATAAGTTTATCAAATTTATTTTGACCTTATTTTTTCTTTTGGGGACAGGATCTCTGTTGCCCAGGCCAGAGTTTAGTGGCATAATCATGACTCACTGTAGATGACTGGTTAATAAAAAAAAAAAAAAAATTGGTAAGACCTGGGGTCTCGCTGTGTTGCCCAGGCTGTTCTGGAACTCCTGGCCTTGAGCCTTAGCCTTCTAAAGCACTGGGATTATGGGCATGAACCATCGAGCCTGGCCTATTTTTTGTATTTTTAAAATAGTAGCCATTCTTACGGGTGTGAGTGGTTCTAATAACTTCAAAAAAAAGTTATTTGGGAGAAGTTATTCCAAAGATGAATGAATTTAGAAAACTATAACATTTTCCCTAGGGAAATGTCATACTTCTCAGCTTTCCTCATCTGAGTCAAGAGGTTTCCTTCTTCTAAGAGGATATCATTTATCTTAAGTTTCTGATACGTTAAATTTGGATTGTTGTTAGTGATCAGTAGGACCAGGTGCATCCTGTTATATTTTGCAAACGTGCCTAAATGTTTCTTATTTCAGAATCACAAGACCTAGAAAATGATGACTGCAGGCATATCCATCAAAAAGGGAAATGAATCAGCCACAGAGGAGAAGGGTGTTCATCAGGCATGCTGGCTCGTGCCTCTAATCCCAGCATTTTGGGAGGCCGAGACAGGCAGATTGCTTGAGCCCAGGAGTTTGAGACCAGCCTGGACAACATAGGGAGACCCTGTCTCTACAAAAAAACAAAAAAACAAAAAAACGCAACAAAATTAGCCTGGGTATAGTGACACATGCATGTAGTCCCCAATACTTGGGAGGCCAAGGCAGGAGGATCACTTGGGCCTGGGAGGTCAAGGTTGCCGTGAGCTATGATGGTGCCACTGCACTCCAACCTGGGTGACAGAGTAAGATCCTGTTTAAAAACATTAAAAATAAAAAAAAGAGAAAGAGAAGGGTTAGGAAAGAACTTCTGAAGGATTATATAGTTCATCTGTACTTTCTGCATAAGTAGACACAACTATAGACTCATCATCAGTAAATTTTACTATTTGACCTCAAAGAGAGCAGAAGACAGAAAAGGTGAAATGCCTGTATTTTTAAAAATTCAAATTTCTTTCTTTCATAAATATGATGAAAATGGTTAGAATGAAGAAGTGAAAAAAATTCTCTCCATAACACCATACAGCAGTTGTATTAGACATCAACGTTAATATTAAACATTAAGCATCAAACGTTAGTGTATTTAATACAAAATCTTACTAGGAAGAGAAACGAAAACAATCACATAAGAGTTAATGTTCTTTTTTCCTTTTTTTAAAGAGAGTTGCCCAGGCTGGAGTGTGGTGACATGATCATAGCTGACTGCAGCCTCAAACTCCTTGACTCAAGTGATCCTCCTTCCTCAGCCTCCCGAGTAGCTATGACAACAGGTGTGCACCACCTTGCCCTGCTAATTAAAAATTTTTTTTGTAGAAAGGCTGGGCACAGTGACTTACGCCTTTAATCCTAGCACTTTGGGAGGCCGAGGTGGGTGGATCACGAGGTCGGGAGTTCGAGACCAGCCTGACTAATATGATGAAACCCCTTCTCTACTAAAAATACAAAATTAGCCAGGCATGGTGGCATGTGCCTATAGTCCCAGCTACTTGGGAGGCTGAGGTAGGAGAATCACTTGAACCTGGGAGGTGGAAGTTGCCGTGAGCCGAGATCTCCCCACTGCACTCCTGCCTGGGTGACACAGAGAGACTCTGTCTCAAAAAAAAAAAAAAAAAAAAAGTTTTGTAGAGATGGAGTTTTGCTATGTTGCCTAAGCTGGCCTCAAGCTTCTGGCCTCAAGCAGTCCTCCTGCCTCGGCCTTCCAAAGTACTGGGATTATAGGCATAAACCACTGCATTCAGTCAAATTTTATTTCTTTTACGACACTCTTTCCATAGTATTATTTAAGAAGTTTAGTGATGCTTGTAGTCCCAGCACTTTGAGAGGCTGAGGTGGGTGGATCACAAGGTCGGGAGTTCGAGACCAGCCTGGCCTATATGGTAAAACCCTGTCTCTACTAAAAATACAAAATTAGCTGGGCGTGGTGGCACATGCCTGTAATCTCAGCTACTCGGGAGGCTGAGGCAGGAGAATTGCTTGAACCCGGGAGTCGGAGGTTGCAGTGAGCCAAGTCGTGCCACTGCACTCCAGCCTGGGTGACAGAGCAAGACTCTGTCTCAAAAAAAAAATAAAAAAATAAAAGAAGTTTAGTGATAAAGGTTATGGAGAAAGAATAGCAGTGCTTCCGGTGAAAACAGCTTTGACCTTGCTCTCTCAAGATTTAGGATTTTTTTTTTTTTTTTTTTTTTTGAGACGGAGTCTCACTCTGTTGCCCAGGCTGGGGTGCAATGGCCGAATCTCAGCTCACTGCAAGCTCCGCTTCCTGGGTTTACGCCATTCTCCTGCCTCAGCCTCCCGAGTAGCTGGGACTACAGGCACCCACCCGCCACCTCGCCCGGCTAGTTTTTTGTATTTTTTAGTAGAGACGGGGTTTCACCATGTTGGCCAGGATGGTCTCGATCTTCTGACCTTGTGATCCGCCCGTCTCGGCCTCCCAAAGTGCTGGGATTACAGGCTTGAGCCACCGCGCCCGGCCAAGATTTAGGATTAAAGGCTGGTGACGGTGGCTCATGCCGGTAATCCCAGCACTTTGGGAAGCTGAGGTGGGCAGATCACTTGAGGTCAGGAATTTAAGACAAGCCTGGCCAACATGGTGAAACCCCGTCTCTACTAAAAAATACAAAAATTATCCAGGCATGATGGCAAGCACCTGTAATTCTAGCAACTCAGGAGGCTGAGGCAGGAGAATCACTTGAACCTGGGAGGTGGAGGTTGCAGTGAGCCGAGGTTGTGCCACCGCGCCCCAGCCTTGGCGACAAGAGCAAAAACTCCGTCTTAAAAAAAAAAAAAAAAAGGACAGGTTTGATTTTGTTTTTTGTTTTGTTTTGTTTTTTTGTTTGTTTCTTTTTTTTTTGTTTGTTTTAAAAGGACAGGTTTGAACACCAGGTTTGTCACCTTACTATCTGTGCAATTCTGTGTGAGTCACTCAACTCATCTGAGCTTCTATTTCCCCATCTGTAAATCAGAAATACTACTACTTATCTCACAAGACTGTGGTGAAGATTAAATAAGATGATGAGTATGGGCCGGGCGCGGTGGCTCAAGCCTGTAATCCCAGCACTTTGGGAGGCCGAGGCGGGTGGATCACGAGGTCAGGAGATCGAGACCATCCTGGTTAACACTGTGAAACCCCGTCTCTACTAAAGAAATACAAAAAAACTAGCCGGGCGACGTGGCGGCCCCTGTAGTCCCAGCTACTCCGGAGGCTGAGGCAGGAGAATGGCGTAAACCCGGGAGGCGGAGCTTGCAGTGAGCTGAGATGCGGCCACTGCACTCCAGCCCAGGCGACAGAGCTAGACTCCATCTCAAAAAAAAAAAAAAAAAAAAAAAGATGATGAGTATGATAGCCACCTGGCATACAAAAGGTACTAAATAAATGTTAACTGAATTCCTTCCTTCAAAGTAGGGTTGAAGTTGTCTAGTCATTTTGTAGAGCCTCAGGTATGCATACTTGGGCTTAGGATGTCTCTTACTTGATCTTAGCCAAAAGACTGAGAAGCGATGGATAATGTTTCTCAAAATGTGAATTGAATCAGAATGTTTCACATTCCCATTAGAAATCTGTTTCCTTCTCAGTTTTCTCCATCTCAGTAAGTGACCCCACCATTCATCTATCTAGTTGTATAAGCCAAACCAATTCTGGGTGTTGAATGACAAATGTTTAATATTACTTTGTTCTTACCTGGGATTTCTTAATTTCTCAAAAAGGTAGTGGTATAGTTTTCCATCTGTTCCCACAGGCAATGGTTTCCGTTATTCATGGGAATAGCAGCTTGATTCCTATCTCCACAAATGCTATTAATAGTGTTTAAGTCAGGGAACAGTAAGTGCATTTGGCACATGGGACTCCTCTGTTTTGTAGCTTTCATTTGGAAAGTTCACTTTCTATAGCGTAACATTGCAACTGCCCTTTTTCCCAGCTGTTTACATTTCTCTCAGCATTGAATGGTGAATGGAAAACAAATTAGAAAAGTCAGAGTGGGTGGGAAGTTTAAGGAGACCCAACTACACCACTTCTAACCAGGTGACCCTGTACATTCCCTTTGAAGGCATCATCTAACTTACAGTTTCATACAAAAAACAGGAAGATGGGCTGGGTGCGGTGGCTCACGCCTGTAATCCCAGCACTTTGGGAGGCCGAGGCGGGCAGATCACGAGGTCAGGAGATCGAGACTATCCTGGCAAACATGGTGAAACCCCGTCTCTATTAAAAATACAAAAAAAAAAATTAGCCGGGCGTGGTGGCAGGCACCTGTAGTCCCAGCTACTCGGGAGGCTGAGGCAGGAGAACGGCGTGAACCCGGGAGGCGGAGCTTGCAGTGAGCTGAGATTGCACCGCTGCACTCTAGCTGGGGCGACAGAGCGAGACTCCGTCTCAAAAACAAAAAACAAAAACAAAATAACTAGGAAGGTGATCATCTCAACTACTCTACCAGGTTGTCGTAAGAAACACAGGAATACATGTAAATGTGAATAAAAATTTAAACTTCACATAAATGTAACATTTACCATTATCTAACAATGCCCAAACTTTCAAACTCACTATTCCTCAAATTAATCAGAATTTAAACGTTTGAGACTGGGTGTGGTTGCTCCTGTTTGTAATCCCAGCACTTTGGGAGGCCGACGTGGGCAGATCACCTGAGGTCAGGAGTTTGAGACCAGCCTGGCCAACATGGTGAAACCCGTCTCTACTAAAAATACAAAAATTAGCAGGGCGTGGTGGCACATGCCTGTAACTCCAGCTACTCGGGAGGCTAAGGCAGGACAATCACTTGACCGTGGGAGGTGGGGGTTGCAGTGAACCGAGATCATGCCACTGCACTCCAGCCTGGGTGACAGAGTGAGACTATGTCTCAAAATAAATAATTTAAACCTTTGAAAAGTTTATTTCCCCCCCCTAGCGATCTAGATTGTTATCCGTACTCCAAATCTCCAAGTAGGTATCCTAGGAAACGAAGAAATACACAACTTCTTTCTGACAATCCCTGGTTACACTAGATTTCTTCTCTCTCGTAACCCTTCTGTGGTCAGCTGCCAAGGGCTTCCTTTTCCCTCCTTCCTTTTCCTTCCTTTTCTGCCTCCTCTCGCACATAACCAATCTCCAGCTCTCCACTTTGACCCCCATCCCCACCTGTTATGAACTAAATTGTGCTCCCCAATCCCCCCTCCCCCACCAAATTCATATGTGTAAGCCCCGACCCCCAGTGTGACTGTATTTTAAGACTGGGCTTTCAGCAGGTAATTAAGGTTAAGTGAAGTCATAACGGCGGGCCCTAATCCTATAGGACTGATGTCCTATAAGAAGAGTAACAGACCACACTAGTCGGCTTTGCTACTCTATCCTCTTTCAAGTGCAAATCATCCCAGTTTTTTTTTTTTTTTTTTTTTTTTTTTGAGATGGAGTTTTGCTTTTTGCCCAGGCTGGAGTGCAGTGGCACAATCTTGGCTCACTGCAACCTCCACCTCCTAGGTTCAAGCAATTCTCCTGCCTCAGGCTCCCAAGTAGCTGGAATTACAAGCCTGCACCACTACGCCTGGCTAATTTTGTATTTGTAGCAGAGACGGGGGTTTCACCATGTTGGCCAGGTTGGTCTCGAACTGCTGATCTCAGGTGATCTGCCCGCCTTGGTCTCCCAAAGTGCTGGGATCACAGGCATGAGCCACCGTGCCTAGCCCATCCCAGTCTTTCATACTTAGCTTCCCATCCTTCCCTGAAGTATATATAGAAAAGATACTTCCTTCTCTTTGGTCTGGATTGCTTAACTAGACCATAAGAACCAAGGGCAGGAAATGTTCGGTATGATTCACAGCTGTGACTCAGGTGCTTGGCAAGGCAGGCATTCAATGAATCTACCGATTCGTTGAATAAATTACAAGCCACACAGTCTTGAAGAGATCATTGCTCACATGTCCTCTCTCTCCAATATCTCCAATCTCTCCACTAGCTCCTTCTTGTTTTCACACATTTATAAGCCTCCCACGTAGAACACAACTCACTTGATACCGCTGCCCTTTCAAATGTCTTGATTTTCTAATTCCTGTGAATAAGTGGCTGATTTTTACTAGCCTCATTTAGTGTAATTCAGTTCTTTTGATTCCTTTGCAATCTCATATCAGTTCCATCAACTATAGAGATAAATGAACCATAGTTACAGAGGCCTCCTTTTGAAACAAATGCAGGCCAGGTGCGGTGGCTCACGCCTGTAAACCCAGCACTTTGGGAGGCCAAGGAGTGTGGATTGCTCAGGAGTTTGAGACCAGCCTGGGCAGCATGGCGAAACCTCATCTCTACAAACAATACGAAAATCAGCCAAGCGTCATGGCGCACACCTGTAGTCTCAGCTACTGTAAAGATTGAAGTGGGAGGGTTGCTTAAGCCTAGGAGGTCAAGGCTGTAGTAAGCCATGAGGATGGCACTGCACTCCAGCCTGGGTGACAGAGAGAAACTGTCTCAAAAAAAAAAATGCAGTTATCCCTTTTCTGGCCCTCGCCTTCTTTGATCTCAGTATTCTATTTTGGGCACTGATGATAATCAGCTTCTTTCTTTCTTTTTTTGAGATGGAGTCTTGCTCTGTTGCCCAGGCTGGAGTGCAGTGGCACGATCTCAGCTCACTGCAACCTCCTGAGTTCAAGCAATTCTCGTAATGCAGCCTCCCAAGAAGCTGGGATTACAGATATGTACCACCACTCCCAGCTAATTTTTTGTATTTTCAGTAGAGACCAGGTTTCACCATGTTGGTCATGCTGGTCTTGAACTCCTGACCTCAAATGATCCGCCCACTTCAACCTCTCAAAGTGCTGGGATTACAGGCTTGAGCCACTGCGCCCAGCCTACCTTTTCTCTTAGGTTCTGTTCTCATGGGGCGAAGACGTACTCTCCCTTGCTTCTATTTCTCAGACCCACCTTCTCTCCCTTGGACATATTTTAAACTTGACTTTCTGGGTCATTCTTTTTCCTTCTGAACTCTTCCTTCAACTTTTTCTCTTAATTTCAATGATCAACTCTTTTGTTGATGACTTGTGAAATCACAACTGAGTTGAATGATTTCATCATATTTATTTCTGTATTTATATATTTATTTTTTGAGACAGAGTCTTGCTCTGTTGCCTATGTTGGAGTGCAGTGGTGCAATCTCCGCTCACTGCAAACTCTGCCTCCTGGGTTCAAGCGATTCTCCCACCTCAGCCTCCCGAGTAGCTGGGACTACAGGCACCCACCATCATGCCCGGCTAATTCTTGTATTTTTGTAAACACAGCATTTCACCATGTTGGCCAGGCTGGTCTCAAACTCCTGACCTCAGGTGATCCACCCGCCTCGGCCTCCCAAATTGCTGGAATTACAGGCGTGAGCCTTTTTACCACAATTTTGAAAAAACACTATTAACACTGGCAGATAGCATTTCAGACCTTTAAGATGAATATTTTTTATTTACACAATACACAATTTTGTGGCTTAGTGTTTACACTTAATATTCTCATATCAGTAGATATAGAAGTCATATTTTATAAGGATCTGTCACAATTTATTTAACCAGTCCCTTGTTTTTGGGGTTTGTTGTTGTTGTTGTCGACTATTATGAAAGTTTATTTAACAAAATGTCTAATGTGAAAATGTACGTGACCTAATTTTTACATCATAGTAAAACAGGCCCTATGGAGAGACGGCATGGGTTTCCCTGCTGAACAGCCATTATTTTTACTCATTCCAAGGCTTCTGACATGATACTATTTCCTCATATTACCACCGTTCCATTACTGTTCTGTTGCCCACCAGTCGCCATCTCCACACATTCATCTATCACAAGATTCATAAAGGGATCAAATCTCCACAATATTTCTTGGACATGTCTGCCACCATTTAATTTCAATGATAATTTCTTGTTCATAAATTTTTTCAACTGGGGAGGGTGAGCTTTTCTCCTGGTGTCTGCTCTGTGGGCTCACAGATGCCTTGGAATGGAATGCACTGCCTCTCTCACTGTTCTGTTTCAGTTTTTTGTTTGTTTGTTTTGAGACAGAGCCTCGCGGTGTTGCCCAGGCTGGAGGGCAGTGGTGCAGCTCACTGCAACCTCCACCTCCCAGGTTCAAGCAATTCTCCTGCCTCAGCCTCCCAAGTAGCTGGGACTATAGGAGCCCACCACCACGCACGGCTAACTTTTTTGTTTTGTATTTTTAGTAGTGATCATGCCACTGCACTTCAGTCTGGGCAACAGAGCAAGACTCTGTCTTAAAAAAAAGGGGGGGGTAGAGGGGTGAGCTCTGTCGATTTATATTCCTACCAACAGTTTATGAGTGCTTGTTCTCCTATGCTCTCACCAACACTTTCATTCTTGCCTCCCTGAGAGTCAGGAATTGGTATCATATTCATTATCATTTCATTTTTAAGTCTTTTATTATGAGGCAGGTTAAATATTTTTCATGTTTCTTGGCCATTGACACTTGTGAATTAGCTGTTCATATCCTATGCCTGTCTCTCACCTCTCCTTCCCCACCCATTGGTTGTTCTTGAGAAGTTTCTGACCAGAAAAAAAAAAAAAATCACAAATCATTAAGGGAACTGACTAAATTTTTTAAAGGCTTAGAGTGAGTTATCAGGGAAGAAAGAAAGGGAAGAAGAAAGAGAGAAAGAGGAGGGGAGAGAAGGAGGTTGTAAAGTCCGGAAGGGAAAAATCTTAGATCAAAGATTATAAATGCAAAAAAGTTTTTTTTTTTTTTTTTTTTTTTTTTTTTTTTTTTTTT
>NC_045449.1:34755909-34757463 GCF_002776525.5 Piliocolobus tephrosceles
AAAAAATTTTTTTTTTTTTTTTTTTTTTTTTTTTTTTTTTTTTGCAGAAAATTCCTATTTCAAATCAGTTTTATGTGGAACTCATATACAAAACAGAAAAAAATGGAGCAGCTCTCATCAAAGTGAGAATGGGTAACCTGTTATACCTGCTCAGCCTCCTCTTGCCTGGGAGAGGCTATTCAGGACCTGCTTTGTTATTTTAAGACTTTAAAAAACTAAATTTTAAAACCACTCAACAAACAAGACTAATGTACTTGTATTCTTTTCATAAATAATGCGACGAGTTAAAATTATGCCTGTTTTGGCTGGGCGCGGTAGTTCATGCCTGTAATCCCAGCACTTTGGTAGTCTGAGGCAGGTGCATCATTTGAGGTCAAGAGTTCGAGACCAGCCTGGCCAACATGGTGAAAGCGCATCTCCACTAAAAGTATAAAAATTAGCCAGGTGTGGTGGTGTGTGCCTGTAGTCCCAGCTACTTGGGAGTCTGAAGCAAGAGAATCGCTTGAATGCAGGAGCAGAAGTTGCAGTGAGCCAAGATCGCGCCATTGCACTCCAGCCTCGGAGACAGAGTAAGACTCCATTTCAAAAAATAAAAATAAAAAAAATTTTGTCTGTTTTGATAGAGCTCTCTACTTTTGAAAGAAAAAGGCATAAGTGAGATCATCTGTTATGTTGTACATTATCATTCCATCTCACTAGGGTATGAACCCACGCTATTCACAACCTAGGCATCTGGTGGCATGGTACTATTCAAATTGCAAATAGAATACTGAGAAGCAACTAATATCACCTCTAAAGAGCAACTTTGCAAATTCATACCTATGAAGTACAGGAAATTCCTAAATCTATTCCTCCAGATTTAGCCTTTCATCCAAGGACTAATATGCCTAAAGCATAGCCACTCAAACTTCTTTTTGCTCTTTCAGATTCAAGTGCACCCACATTCATCATCTTCACCACCACATTGTTTCCCCTCTCCAGTTCCCCATTTTTTTTTTTTGCAGCTTTGTGACTTTCCCTTCTTCTTTTAAGCTTATCCAGTCACCAGCTCTTATTATTTTTTCCCTTTTTAAATTTTTATTTATTGAGATGGAGTTTCGCTCTTGTTGCCCAGGCTGGAGTGCAATGGCATGGTCTTGGCTCACTGCAACCTCCGCTTCCCAGGTTCAAGTGATTCTCCTACCTCAGCCTCCAGAGTAGCTGGGATTACAGGCGCCCACCACCATGCCCTGATAATTTTTATATTTTTAGTACAGACAGGGTTTCACCATGTTGGTCAACCTGGCCTTGAACTCCTGACCTCAGATGATCCACTTGTCTTGGCCTCCCAAAGTGCTGGGATTACAGACGTAAGCCACTGCGCCTGGCCTAATTTTTCCTTTACAGAGACACATAGATGTATTGTTTTCCTACTTATGTTACCATGTCTCTCTCTCTCTTTCTTTCTTTCTTTTCTTTTTCTCTTTCTTTTCCTTCCTTCCTTCCTTCCTTCCTTTCCTTCCTTCCTTCCTTCCTTCCTTCCTTCCTTCCTTCCTTCCTTCCTTCCTTCCTTCC
>NC_045449.1:34757473-34866871 GCF_002776525.5 Piliocolobus tephrosceles
TCCTTCCTTCCTTCCTTCCTTCCTTCCTTCCTTCCTTCCTTCCTTCCCTCCCTCCCTCCCTCCCTCCTTCCTTCTCTCTCTCTCTCTCTCTCTGTCTTTCTTTCCTTTCTCTCGAGATGGAGCCTTGCTCTGTCATCCAGGCTGCAGTGCAGCAGCGTCATCTTGGCTCACTGCAACCTCCACCTCCTGGGTTCCAGTGATTCTCCTGCCTCAGCCTCCCAAGTAGCTGGGACTACAGGTGCGTGCCACCACGGCTGGCTACTTGTTTGTATTTTTAGTAGAGACGGAGTTTTGCTGTGTTAGCTGGGATGTTCTCCATCTCCTGACCTCAGCCTCCCAAAATGCTGGGATTACAGGAGTGAGCCACCACGCCTGGCCTTTTTTCCTTTTTGAGACGGAGTCTCACTGTATTGCCCAGGCTGGAGTGCAGCAGTGCCATCTCAACTCACTGCAACTTCCGCCTCCAGGGTTCAAGCAATTCTTGTGCCTCAATTCTCGTGTAATCCTGAGTAGTTGGGAGTACAGGTGTGCGCCACCACACCTGGCTAATTTTTTTTTTAATTTCAGTAGAGACGCAGTTTTGCCATGTTGGCCAGGCTGCTCTTGAACTCCTGGCCTCAAGTTATCTCCCTGCCTCGGCCTCCCAAAGTGCTGGGATTACAGACATGAGCCACTGCACCTGGCCACCAAATTAAGTTTTATGCAATCTAATGGCAATTTAGATTTGTATGAATCTGTTTAGACTTCTGACCTGGTTTCTGGACTGTTCTCTGCTCTAGGCTTGTATTTTTCTTTCAGATTATAGGATGATCAACTTTCCAAACATTAATTTTTCAATGCTATCTAAATGAGGCACAGAAAATGTCTTAGTATGCTCCCAGCATTTTGATTTCCTCTCTGACGCTTGCATCTGACTTCTTTAGTTCTGCTTTTGTTTTGGGGCCTGGTTGCAGACTGTTCTTTACATTTTTCTTTTGGGACTGAAATCATTATGTCGTATTATTGCCTAGCAGTTTTGGTTCTTGTTTTCATTGCCTCAAGTTTAGCCATCTACTTGAGCTTTATGACTTTCAGTTTAGAACCAACTCTTCAACCTGGCATTCATGGCCACCCTTGACTTGTCACTCTTATCTATTGCAGAATCTCTTTTGATTTTTTTTCAATGGATTCTTTCTGGGGTCACCATGTTGCATAATTCTAGGCAAAATCATTGATTATATTATATGTTAATGGTTTCCCATACTGGAGCATACTATGATTTATGATTTATGTTCTGTTTTCTCAACCCATCACAGCCATTCTTTCTTCACAGTGTGGCCATGAGATGACTCCCTATAGTCCTGCTCCAATCCTCAATTTCTAGAACTGACCCTTGCCAGAAATTAGAGCTTTAAGAAATTCTGAGGCCGGGCACATTGGCTTGTGCCTGTAATCCCAGCACTTTGGGAGGCCAAGGTGGGCAGATTGCTTGAGACGTGGGCAACATGGCGCAACCCCGTCTTTATAAAAAATACAAAAATCAGTAGGGTGTGGTGGTGTACTCCTGTAGTGGCAGCTATTTAGGAGGCTGAGGTGGCTGAGGTAGGAGGATCACCGGAGCCAGGGAGATTGCGGCTACAGTGAGCAGAGACTGAGCGACTGCACTCCAGCCAGGGTGGCAGAGCAAAACCCTGTCTCTCTTTTTTTGTTTTTTTTTTTTTTGAGATGGAGCTTCACTCTTGTTGCCCAGGCTGGAGTATAATGGCATGATCTTGGCTCACTGCAACCTCTGCCTCCCAGTTTCAAGTGATTTTCCTGCTTCAGCCTCCTGAGTAGCTGGGATTACAGGCATGTGCCACCACGCCTGGCTAATTTTGTATTTTTAGAAGAGACAGGGTTTCTCCATGTTGGTCAGGCTGATCTCAAAGTTCTGACCTCAGGTGATCCGCCCACTTCAGCCTCCCAAAGTGCTGAGATGACAGGCGTGAGCCATGGTGCCTGTGTCTCTAAAAACAAACAAACAAACAAACATGATGCCCCTATCAGAAAGCAGAATTCAGATGTTAACTGAATGATGATCAACTTCGTTGTTAGAAATTACTATGTTTTTATTAAGAAAATTAAAGTCACCTTGACTATAAAATCACCAAACTTTTGAAACATTATTTTCCAAACATCTTTACCTTGTTGGGTACTTTATCTTCTACCAGTTTACATAAAATATAAGCTGGCCTTTTAACATGATCTCCTCTGAATCATAACAAAGCAAAATTTAGAAAGGAGAAATAACAAAAATAATGCCATCAAAGATGATCAAAATGATCCCTAGCAGCTATAACCATAAGTTACAATAAGTGAAATTGAAAATGACTGATTCAATGGATTATCCGCCCAAGTTATTTGTTCAAATGCCAAGAAGTAACTTTCTTACCATAAAAGTGTTTCCATATTTTCTTTTATTTTTTCTAGAGTGAAATCTCAGGTGCATTTATTATTCATACAATTAAAGCATCACCTCATTAAATTCTGCAAAAAAAAAAAAAAATCTATAAAGCATATTTGGAATTAAAACTGAAAAAAAAAAGAAGAACCCTTACTTTGTTCTTGGAAAATTTATTTCAGTTTAAACAACAAAGCAAATGATATTTATGTCATCCAGGGACAGATGGGAGAGTACTTCATAGTTGTTTCATTGCCAAACTCCAAATGAGAGACGTAATCTAGGTAAAAGACACTTATTATTCCAGATTACATTTACCTCACAATCTGAGATCATGAAAATTAGTCAAATATATTAGAAATAGATGTACACGAAGTCACTTCAGATAAACTGAGAAAGCAATGTCTAATGCTTTGGAAAATTCTGTTTCTACTTAGTACTCAGATTAATGAATTTTAAAGATCAGGAACATCTTTATGGGGTTTCATAAGTGTTAGGAACAATCATATGCACTTTCATCAGTTTAATATAATTATTAGGATTCAAGATGGTATTTAAAATCTAGATATAGGCTCAGTTAGTCAATGCCAAAAGTGAAAATCTTACATTTTTTTAGAGGAAACACAAAAATAGAACTATTTGGATCTTGTCTTAATTTACAATTGATAAGTTCATTTTTAATGCTTAAAAAAATGGACATGGTAGAATTGTTACACACCTGAATAAAGGTCTCAAATAGAATGTTCCATTAACCACATCAACTCAGAAATCTAATTCACTCTACAGATTTTATTTCTGATCAACTAATCAACTTTTATTTTCTTGAGCCCGACTGCTGCTAATTATGTATAATTTGCCAGATAACTACACATCACTGATTTCCAAGCTTTTTCCATTTTATTTTTCCCCTTTAACTAAGATGCACCTAGAAATAACAAGACACTAACAAATAGCTGCAGTGGCCTTCAAAATTTCTTTTACTGGCCAGACGCAGTAGTTCACACCTATAATCCCAGCACTCTGAAAGGCCGAGGTGGGTGGATCACCTGAGGTCAGGAGTTCGAGACCAGTCTGGCCAACATGGCAAAACCCTGTCTCTACTAAAAATACACAAATTAGCTGGGCGTGGTAGTAGGCACCTGTAATCCCAGCTACTCAGGAGGCAGAGGCAGGAGAATAGCTGGAACCTGGGAGGCAGAGGTTGCAGTGAGCCAAGATAGTGCCACTGCACTCCAGCCTCGGCAACAGAGGAAGACTCCATGTCAAAAAAAAAAAAATTCTTTTACTAACTAACTGATTGTATTCCAGTGAAGACTACTGCCATTTTTTTTTTTTTTTTTTTTTGCGACAGAGTCTCACTCTGTCTCCCAGGCTGGAGTGCAGTGGTGCTATCTTGGCTCACTACAGCCTCTGCCTCCCAGATTCAAGCAATTCTCGTGCCTCAGCCTTAAGAGCTGCTGGGATGACAGATGTGTACCACCACGCCTGGCTAATTTTTGTATTTTTGGTAGAGATGAGGTTTTGCCATGTTGGCCAGGCTGGTTTTAAACTCCTGACTTCAAATGATCTGCCTGCCTCAGTCTTCCAAAGTGCTGGGATTACAGGCATGTGCCACCCTACTCAGCCCAATGCCAAATGTATCCAATAGTCTTTGATTCCAGAATTACTTATAATAGAACACTACATCATCTACAGAAATCTTGATCAATAACCTAGATAACCTAGTTTCTAGATTATTGATCAAGATTTCTGTAGATGATGTAGTATGTACATTTCTGTGTATATTATTAATCAAGATTTCTGTGTAAGATCTAGAAACTAAAATGAAATTAAAAGAAATTAAAACTTACATCTCATAACCAATTATCTTTCTAAACAATTTACAAACATAAAATATACAATATTATTTAAAATAAATATACATATAATATATAGTTTCTACATTCTCATACAGGCTTAAAAATGAGGTAATAAAAACTGATTAAACCTTTTACCATTCTGGAAATGGCTTAGGGAAATGATGATGAAATTTTTTTTCTTAGGTCTTCATTTTTTCCTTCAATACTTCTAAGTACCTCTTTTTCTATGCTGAAAAGTTATGTAAAAAATCCTTAAGCTTTGTTGGATAGTCTGTCATCACCCCAGTTGCTCCCAAATCAAAAGCTCTTTTGTATTCTTGTTCTTCATTTAATACCCAAATATACACCTGAAAATTAGAAGTGTGAGAAGTATGAGAAGAGATGTTAAAATAGAAAATTATTTTTATAACAGTATTTATCCACTACAATCTTGGTACATTTAGAAATAACCTTTTAAAGCTATCATTTAAATAAATCATTAGATCCTTTTTTAAAATTCCACTTTGTTCCTTACAGGAATGAGGGGTGTTAAAAAAAAATTCACAGTGCTTATTAAATATACACTCTCCTGGCTGGGCGCAGTGGCTCACGCCTGTAATTCCAGCACTTTGGGAGGTCAAGGTGGGTGGATCATCTGAGGTCAGGAGTTTGAGATCAGCCTGGCCAACGTGGCAAAACCCAGGCTCTACTAAAAATACAAAAATTAGCCAGGTGTGGTGGTGCGTGCCTATAATCCCAGCTACTTAGTAGGCTGAGGCATGAGAATCGCTTGAACCTGGGAGGTGGAGGTTGCAGTGAGTCAAGACTGCAGCACTGCACTCTAGCCTGGGTGACACAGCGAGACTCCATCTCAAAAAAACAAAAAGAAAAAAAATATATATATATATATATACACACACAAACACTGGCCCACCCCTCTGGCATCAGCTATTCTGCACATAAGAGGAATCTAGATCCAGAAATGCCAATGCTTTATTGCTAACTATATAGGAAGAGCTTAAGGTCCTCATTTGTGGATCAGTAAAGCAGCAGTATCAGAGTCAAGGGCCAAACTAAGTCAGTTAAAAGTTCTTGCCGTTTATATTTGTGTTAAACTGGTGAGCTATGCTGCTTCCAAAATGCATCATTCCAGAAACTTACTTGAATGCCTCGAGCAGTTAGGTGGTCAAACAAAGCTTTCCTCATTAGTAAGCTAGAAAAGAAAAAGCATAAATGATTTAGGAATTTAGTCCTTAGTCCTAATTTAGTCAATGTAGAGTTTAGTAATTCCTAGTTTAATTTAATCCCAATGTTTCAGCAATAAAAGAAATGGTCTCAAGTAATAATGGCTGTTGTGAATTAATTTATGTCTTAATTGCTGGATCTCCTTTCATTGCAGGTTGCTGGTCGGTGGACAACCAGAACCTCCTTTCTACTGCTTACTGCTACCAGATTTGTCGGAGACCCATTCTTGTTGACACAGCTCAATGGAAAAGAGGCTGCCTCATTTTCACTGCTGAAGAAGGAGAAAGAGCTGGCTTTTCTTTCTTACTATTAGTATGTGTTCCTAACTTTCCAAGTTAAAATAAGTCAACAAATGCAGGTCAATTTCTATAACATCATAGTTCAACTAGCCGGGCGACGAGGCGGGCGCCTGTAGTCCCAGCTACTCGGGAGGCTGAGGCAGGAGAATGGCGTAAACCCGGGAGGCGGAGCTTGCAGTGAGCTGAGATCCGGCCACTGCACACCAGCCTGGGCGGCAGAGCAAGACTCCGTCTCAAAAAAAAAAAAAAAAAAAAAAAAAAAAAAAAAAAAAAAAAAAAACATCATAGTTCATTACCCAATGGATTAGTATTTTGTAAGCTATGTTAGAAGCATTATGTCCATTAATTACACTATCCTATGTCTAGGGAAAAAAACATTTTTTTGTTCCAAGTAACTCACTGATAAGTGAACTTTCAAAATACAAATCTCTTGAGCAAGATAGGAATTCACTGTGCTGGAAAGACATTATTTCTATTCTGTTATGTCTATTAGAATGATTAAATAACAGAAACTAGAAATCATGTGCTTTTAACACAAATTAAAAATGCATCTTGTCAGTTAATAGGGTTGAAAAAAGAAAAAAAATGCATCCTGGTTTTACATAAGCACAAAAAAAAGGCATCCTTGAAAAACTAGAGCTTAAATCGAGAATAAAGCAAAAAAGAATAAACACTGACACAGAGAAAAGATAAAACTAATTGTTTAGGACTCTTTGAAAAAGGCATTAAGGCTGGACGCGGTGGCTCACACCTGTAATCCCAGCACTTTGGGATGCTGAGGTGGGCAGATCACTTGAGGCCAGGAATTCGAAACCAACCTGGCCAACATGATGAACCCTTGTCTCTACTAAAAAATACAAAAATAAGCCAGGCATGGTGGCAGGTGCCTATGGTTCCAGCTACTCGGGAAGCTGAGGCAGAAGAATCACTTGAACCCGGGAAGCGGTGAGCCAAGATCACACCACTGCACTCCCTGGATGACAGAGCAAGACTCCATCTCAAAAAAAAAAAATAATAAGTAAATAAGAAAAGAAAAAGGCATTAAATAATAAAAAGTTGTGATTCGGGACTATTAAAATATTTAAGCATTCAAGGTTCCATCTTAAAGCAAAATATAATACAATTTATTTTGTGATTTTTACTAAAATTAAACTCAACATGTCTAAATTAAGGCATTTTCTTTAGAGTTGATATCCACTCTATAGGTGGGATTTCCTTTCTTCTGTTAAGTCTTGGTGCAGAGCAGATTTTTCTGAGAAACGTGCTGTAGGCAACATATACTTTTATATATATGGTGTTGCTACACGTCTTTTCCCCATGCTTGGTGGAAACAGCAAGTAAGCAAAAGGGAATGGTTATTTAACCTAGTTCTGCTACTAACTAGCTAGACAACCCCAAGTAGATAATTTAACTGGGTATATGGTGGCTCAGTTTTCTCATGAAGTTGGACGAGATTATCTCTCAAGATTCTTCCTAAGGTTTTGTGATTAGTAATTAAGATATTTCTAAATGATTCATACACATTTTACATAGCAGGTACTCAATTTGTCGTTGCTACAAATTACATGTGGAAAGCTTGCACTAAATCTTAACAGTAGTATTTAATAGCTGAAGCAATAACTTGCATCTTAAGAAATTAAAATTCTTACAGATCAGAAAGCCAAATGAGAAACTTCTGACTTCTGGACATGGTGTGTGGTTCTTTTAGCCTAGGGTAAAATAAAGTTTGAATTACAAATTAGAAACACAGAGATATATCAGTGTGATGAAACAGATTCAAAAATGAAAACAGTGCCTTGTACTTTGTATATTCTCAAAAATATTTGTAAAAAGGACAAAAATAAAACAAAGGCCAGTTGGGTTCTGTTTGCACTGGTCTCAAGCTAACTTTTTGCCATCCGTATTCAACAGTTAAAAATAAATAAATAAATAAATAAACAAATACTGTCTTTCCAGAGACCCTGGTGCCCTAGGCTCATATCTCCTTTCTTTTTTGGTGAAATCTTTCTCCTGCTTTGTCTGCTACAATTTAGTACGTGGCAGATTTAAACATACAACAGAATTGTATTACAGATTAAAGTGAGCTGTTTACCATGTGTTTTCCTTTCCTTTAAAATATCTGTAGGCCGGCCGGGCGCGGTAGCTCACACCTGTAATCCTAGCACTTTGGGAGGCCAAGATGGGCGGATCACGAGGTCAGGAGATGGAGACTATCCTGGCTAACACGGTGAAACCCCGTCTCTACTAAAAATACAAAAAACTAGCCAGGCGTGGTGACGGGCGCCTGTAGTCCCAGCTACTCGGGAAACTGAGGCAGGAGAATGGAGTGAACCTGTGAGGCAGAGCTTGCAGTAAACCGAGATCGCGCCACTGCACTCCAGCCTGGGCAACAGAGTGAGACTCCGTCTCAAAAAAAAAAAAAAAAAAATCTGTAGGCCAGGCACGGTGGCTCATGTGTGTAATCCCAGCACTTTGGGAGGCTGAGACTGGTGCATTACCTGAGGTCAGAAGTTCCAGACCAGCCTGGCCAACATGGCGAAACCCCGTCTCTACTAAAAACATAAAAATTAGCCAGGCATGGTGGCACACACCTGTAACCCCAGTTACTCAGGAGCCTGAGGCAGGAGAATAGCTTGAACCCAGCAGGCAGAGGTTGCAGTGAACCAAGATTGTGCCACTGCACTCCAACCTGGGCGACAAAGTGAAACACTGTCTCAAAAAAAAAAAAAAGGTGTACTAAATAAAGTACAAGTCCTTTTTTCCGTAACTCTGGCCCCGGTGGAAAGTCCTGGTTGCAGTTTCAGGAATCTTAGGGATTTAGTAGCTCAAATACTGACTACCTCATTAAACAATCACTATATTGTCTTAGAAAATATCCATTGTCTTCCATAGAAGTATTAGAACACACAAAAGATATCCTACTTGTGTCTTAATCCATAATCAGTTTTTAGAGAAAATATTAATTCTATGGAGTTTGTTCTTAGGTCTGTATTTCAACAATATTTGCTTCTAAAAGGAACACATGAAGATAAATACAGAGCAAACAGTCCACTCCAGGCCAGATGAAAGCTAAGTACTTTAGGAATAAATGTTTTATTTATTTATTTAGAGGCAAAGTCTTGCTCTGTCGCCCAGTCTGGAGTGCGATGGTGCAATCTCGGCTCACTGCAACCCCCACCTCCCGGGTTCAAGTGATTCTCCTGCCTTAGACTCCTGAGTAGCTGGGATTACAGGTGTGTGTCACCATGCCCAGCTAATTTTGTATTTCTAGTAGAGATGGAGTTTCACCATGTTGGCCAGTCTGGTATGGAACTCCTGACCTCAGGTGATCCACCTGCTTCCGCCTCCCAAAGTGCTGAGATTACAGGCAGGAGCCCCTGGCCCGGCCAGGAATAAATGTTTAGGGATAATTTTAATCTAGCAAATAAAATAGGTTTTTTTTTTTTTGGTAAACAAGAAGTGTTTTCTATTGTTTTGTCTCAGAAACAGCCACAAAGACTGTTCATAAATACAATTTAGGAATAAATAAAATAAACATGTTCATCACTAAGATACTGAAATTGGAAAACAGGCATGAAATAGAAGTTGAGCACAAGAGTACTGACTAAATTGCTTTTCTTTTCTTTTGTTTTTTTGAGACGGAGTCTTGCTCTGTTGCCCAGGCTACAGTGCAGCGATCTTGACTCATTGCAACCTCCGCCTCTGGGGTTCAAGTGAGTCTCCTGCCTCAACCTCCTGAGTAACTGGGATTCTAGGTGCCCACCACCATGCCCGGCTAATTTTTGTATTTTTAGTAGAGAAGGGGTTTCACCATGTTGGCCAGGTTGGTCTCAAACTCCTGACCTCCCATAGTGCTGGGATTACAGGCATGAGCCACCATGCCCGGCCAATTGTTTTTCTTTTTTTTTTCTTTTCTTTTCTTTTCTTTTTTTTTTTTTTTTGAGAAGGAGTCTCGCTCTGTCGCCCAGGCTGGAGTGCAGTGGCACGATCTCGGCTCACTGCAACTTCCGTCTCCCAGGTTCAGGCAAGCCTGGCTAATTTTTATATTTTCAGTAGAGACGGGGTTTCACCAAGTTGGCCAGGCTGGTCTCAAACTCCTGACCTCATGATCTGCCCACCTCGGCCTCCCGAAGTGTTGGGATTACAGGCGTGTGCGATGGCCTCGCTCTGTCGCCCAGGCTGGAGTGCAGTGGCCGGATCTCAGCTCACTGCAAGCTCTGCCTCCCGTGTTCACGCCATTCTCCTGCCTCAGCCTCCCGAGTAGCTGGGACTACAGGCGCCAGCCACCTCGCCCGGCTAGTTTTTTGTATTTTAGTAGAGACGAGGTTTCATCGAGGTTTCATCGTGTTAGCCAGGATGGTCTCGATCTCCTGATCTCGTGATCCGCCCGTCTCCCAAAGTGCTGGGATTACAGGCTTGAGCCATTGCGCCCGGCCTGTGACCTGCTTTTCTTACCGATATTGCTTGACGACTGCTACCCTAACGATCAGCTTGATTTTTTCCCCCAAGTAATTAGCTTTATTGAGACATGCTATAAAAGAGGAAAGCTCTTCAGCTCGATTTTTTAAAGTTCTGTTGGATATGAAAAGTGTTTTCATGCAAGTAAAATCACATTTAAATGATCTCCCCAACAATTCCAAATTCCTTTGTCATAATTCAGTTATGAATCTACAGCTAGAAATCACATTCTAAGTGTGTAGAATTGGCAGGGCGTGGTGGCTCACGCCTGTAATCCCAGCACTTTGGGAGGCCGAGGAGGGCGGATCACAAGGTCAGGAGATCGAGACTATCCTGGCCAACACGGTGAAATCCCGTTTCTACTAAAAATACAAAAAATTAGCTGGGCGTGGTGGCAGGCGCCTGTAATTCCAGCTACTCAGGAGGTTGAGGCAGGAGAATGGTGTGAACCCGGGAGGCGGAGGTTGCAGTGAGCCAAGATCGCGCCACTGCACTCCAGCCTCGGCGACAGAGCCAGACTTCGTCTCAAAAAAAAAAAAAAAAAAAAAAAAGTGTGTAGAATTTTGAGATGAAGCTATCATTCTTTATAATAACAAAGATAACAATAAAAGCTATCACTTATGAGTGCTTAGTATTTATCAGGCAATCTAAGTGTTTTTATGTACCTATGTATTTTTACAATCTATGTATTTTTATCTTTCTAGTAAATTAGCAAGTGAAATGCAAGGCTTTTCTAGTAGAGGAATTATGTAAATATAAAAGGATCCTGGCTGGGCAAGGTGGGTCACGCCTATAATCCCAGCACTTTGGGAGGAGGTGGGTGGATCACCTGAGGTCAGGAGTTCGAGACCAGTCTGACCAACATGGTGAAGCCCCCGTCTCCACTAAAAATACAAAAATTAGCCAGGTGACGTGGCAGGTGCCTGTAATCCCAGCTACTTGGGAGGCTGAGGCGGGAGAATCACTTAAACCTGGGAGGCAGAGGTTGCAGTGAGTTGAGATCATGCCTTTGCACTCCAGCCTAGGCCACAACAGTGAAACTCCATCTCAAAAAAAAAAAAAACAAAAAACAGTATCCTATATAAGCTAACTGTACCCTTTTATTTTCCTATCTCCAGAGGTTTTTATGGTGGTGGTGGTTTTCCTTCCTAAATGTATTACAGTAGTACCATTGTTTAATTTGGAGTTTAATGGAATTTCAGCTGGGTAGAGCTGTCAATGAAGTAGAAAGAAGGGAAAGTGGAGGGTAACTGCTATTTGATGTGAGAATAAAATAATTATTGACCTTCTGTAATTAAACTAAATTCCTTTTATCTGATTTCTGACTATACAGGCACAGAAAATCATTATAATCTGAGATGGGTCCTGATTATTTGTTTTAGAGAATGTGTCTTAATTATATAAAAATGCGCCGGGCGCGGTGGCTCAAGCCTGTAATCCCAGCACTTTGGGAGGCCGAGACGGGCGGATCACGAGGTCAGGAGATCGATACCATCCTGGCTAATACGGTGAAACTCCGTCTCTACTAAAAAATACAAAAAACTAGCCGGGCGAGGTGGCGGGCGCCTGTAGTCCCAGCTACTCGGGAGGCTGAGGCAGGAGAATGGCGTGAACCCGGGAGGCGGAGCTTGCAGTGAGCTGAGATCCGGCCACTGCACTCCAGCCCGGGCGACAGGGCAAGACCCCAACCCAAAAAAAAAAAAAAAAAAAAAAAAAAAAAATTATATAAAAATGCATAATATAGGTCAGGTAATAGAACATGGAAATCACTACAGAAATCTCTTCTTCATCATTGATGTTGATATTAGTGAGTTTTTATCTTAGTCTTTCTATAATTGATAATGGATTTTAAAATAAAAGGGTAACCACTTACTTCAGTATAATAGAAGGCATTGGGATTTCAAAAAACTGTTCTCGAATGGGCACAAAGGGCAAGAGGCCAGTGAAGAAAAGGCCAAGAATGAGCAGGACACGTTGTAGACTGAAAAGTATAGGAATATCTGAATTCTAAAAGACACAAGCAATATTACATGTTACTTTTACAACTGCTCAGATAAAGAGGATTACTTCGCAACTCTCAATATTTCCCAAGACAATATTTTGAAGTCTATTACAAGCATTCCCGGGATTATGAATATTTATTTGCAAATAACACCACACTTAATAGTGGTTAGTCCTTGACAAATGGGTTAGGATTGATCTTGGAGCCTCATAGTGTAATGATGTTACTAAAATTTCTCTATTACCATCTCTGCTTTTGCAATACCACTTCTGTCTGTTGGTTAGGGTACTTACAGCTAAAGACTAAACATGTCAGAATCCAATGGAACAAAATGAAAAGATGAATAGATGGAATATTCAGTAACTTTACTCCTGTTTAAAAAATATGTAGCTATACATCTCTATATATGAGTATATATAGATACACATCAATACTGTTGCAAATGTGTCATCTTTTAGCTATGTTATGAATCAAATATAAAATACAAATAGGATTTTGTAAACTAATTCAAGAATCTAACCACCATTTTAAGTTTCTATTGGAAAAATGCTCAGTATCCCAAAACTTTAAAAATACAAGATAGACATACATATATATATAATTTTAATTGTGCTAAAATACACATAACATAAAATTTAAGATTTTTTTTTTTTTTTTGAGATGGAGTTTCACTCTGTCACCCAGGCTGGAGTGCAGTGGCACAATATCAGCTCACTGAAACCTCTGCCTCCTGGGTTCAAGCAATTCTCCTGCCTCATCCCCTCAAGTAGCTAAGATTACAGGCACACACCACTATGCCCGGCTAATTTTTTGTATTTTTAGTAGAGATGTGGTTTCACCATGTTGGCCAGGCTGGTCTCAAACTCCTGACCTCAGATGATCTGCCTGCGTTGGCCTCCCAAAGTGCTGGGATTACAGGTGTGAGCCACCGTGCCAGCCAAAACTTAAGATCTTAATCATTTTTAAAATTTATTTTTTCACCACCCCCACCACCCACCACCCACCACCCAGCAAAATTGAATGTCAATCATTTTTAAATGTACAGTTTGGTGGTTTTAAGTATATTCACACTGTTGGGCAACCAAAGTCCAGAAGTCTTTTCATTTTGCAAAACTGAAAACAACTCTATGCCCCCCCCCCCCTTTTTTTTTTGAGACAAGGTCTCACTGTCACCCAGGCTGGAGTGCAGTGGCACAACCAAAGCTCACTGCATCCTCGACCCTGGCTCAGGCAATACTCCCACCTCAGTCTCCTGAGTTATAATAGATGGGACTACAGATGTGTGCCACCATGCCCAGCTAATTTTTGTATTTTTTGTTGAGATGAGGTTTCACCATGTCACCCAGGCTGGTCTCGAACTCCTGGGCTCAAGCAATCCACCTGCCTCAGCCTCACAAAGTGCTGGGATTATAGGTGTGAGCCACCTTGCCTGGCCAACTTTATACCATTAAACAACAAATCTCCATTCCCTCTCTCCTTGCCCTTCTATGTGTATATATATATGTATGTATGTATGTGTGTGTGTGTGTGTGTGTGTGTGTGTGTGTGTGTGTGTGTATTAGACCAGGTCTTGCTCTGCCACCCAGGCTAGAGTACAGTGGCCGGATCATGGCTCATTGTAGCCTAGACCTCCCAGGCTCAAGTGATCCCACACCTTAGCCTCCCACACAGCTGGGACTACAGACACACACTACCATGCCGAGCTAATGTTTCAAAAATTTTTTGTGGAGACAGAATCTCATCATATTGCCTAGGCTGGTCTTGAACTCCTGGGCTCAAGCATTTCTCCTACTTCAGCCTCCCAGAGTGCTGGAATGACAAGCGTGAGCTACCATGCCAGGCCCTGTTATATTTACTGAGAGAGAAAAAATTACGCTTACAGGGAACTTTTAGTAAAAACATAATGTATTTTTTTAATCACATAAAAGTAATTTATTTTAAATAGTTAGTTCTAGGCTGGGCACAGTTGCTCAGCCTGTAATCCCAGCACTTTAGGAGGCCAAGGTGGGTGGATCACTTGAGGTCATGAGTTTAAGACCAGCCTGGCCAACATGGTGAAACCGTGCCTCTACTAAAAATACAAAAATTAGCCGAGCCTGGTGGCATACACCTGTAACCCCAGCTACTCGGGAGGCTGAGGCAGGAGAATCTCTTGAACCCGGGAGGTGGAGTTTGCAGTGAGCCGAGACTGAGCCACTGCATTACAGCCTGGGTGACAGAGTGAGACTCCGTCTCAAATTAAAAAATTATATAGATAAATAAATAGTCCTAAATTATCTACTTCTTTATTTTTTAAAAAAACAGAGTAAATAAGTTTGAGAATTTATTTTGCCCCTTTGTTTACATGGTGCTTTGTAATGTTTTTGGCTTACTTACATATAGGTGTTTCAGCTGTAAGAAAATATACAAGTCACTGCAAAATCTTGAGTTCTGCAAATTCATACACTAAGGATAACAGAGCTTATAGGGAAAACAGGCTTAGGGGCTAACCCTCAAAACTTACAGCCAGGTGTGGTGACTCACACCTGTAATCCCAGCACTTTGGGAGGCTGAGGAGGGTGGATCACCTGAGGTCAGGAGTTCGAGATCAGCCTGGCCAACATGATGAAACCTTCTCTACTAAGAATACAAAAATTAGCCAGGCATGATGGCAGACACCTGTAATCCCAGCTACTCTGGAGGCTGAGGCGGGAGAATTGCTTGAACTCAGGAGGTGGAGGTTGCAGTGAGCTGAGATCATGTCATTGCACTCTAGTGTGGGCAAGAGTGAGACTCTGTCTCAAAAAAAAACTTGGCTGGGCACAGTGGCTCACACCTGTAATCTCAACACTTTGGGAGGCCAAGGTGGGTGGATCATCTGAGGTCAGGAGTTCAAGACCAGCCTGACCAACATGGAGAAACCCCATCTCTACTAAAAAATACAAAAATTAGCTAGGCATGATGCCGTGCGCCTGTAATCTCAGCTACTCAGGAGGCTGAGACAGGAGAATTGCTTGAACCCACGAGGCGGAGGTTGCAGTGAGCCAAGATTGTGCCATTGCACTCCAGCCTGGGTGACAGAGCGACACTCCGTCTCAAAACATAAAATAAAATTAAATAAAATAAAATTAAAAATACTCATGCAACTTTGGAACCAGAGCACTAAAAGAAAGAACCATTGCATTAAGTGTGAAAGAGTGAAGTCATGAAGTGCCACATTTTCCCACTACCACTATGTGCCCCAATTCCTTTAATGTTTATATTTTGAGTTTACATCTGGAAATTAAAGGGCTAATGTAAAATTCTTATAAGTCATACTGTAAGAATTGCAAAAGTAGGCTGGCCGTGGTTGCTCACACCTGTAATCCCAGCACTTTGGGAGGCCGAGGCTGGTGGATCACCTGAGGCTGGGAGTTCAAGACCAGCCTGACCAACATTGAGAAACCCCATCTCTACTAAAAATACAAAAAATTAGCTGGGCGTGGTGGTGCATGCCTGTAATCCCAGCTACTCAGGAGGCTGAGGGAGGAGAATCGTTTGACCCGGGAGGCAGAGGTTGTGGTGAGCCGAGATCGTGCCATTGCACTCCAGCCTGGGCAACAAGAGCAAAACTCCGTCTCAAAAAAAAAAAAAAAAAAAGAAAAGGAAGAAAAGAATTACAAAAGTTGTATCAATTATATAGCATGTTGCTAATATGAATGACAAATTTTATTGAGACATTTTTACTGTGATGTTTGGAAATTGCTGCTGAAAGTTTTTTGGAGTTTTTAAATTAAAAAATGACAGAAAGCCAGAGGCTTCTGGAAAAATATGGGAATCAAGGGAAAAGTTCTGTGATTATAGGCCAAAAGTGAGCCTTTTATTTTGAAAGAATTATAGACTTAATCTCAGCACTTTGGGAGAATGAAACAAGAGGATTGCTTGAGCTTAGGAGTTTGAGACCAGCTTGGGCAATACAGTGAGACTGCATCTCTACAAAAAAAATTTAAAAATTAGCCAGGCATGGTGGTACACATCTGTAGTATAGTATAGTCCCATGCAGCCTTCACCCAGCTTCCCCAAAAGGTGACATTGATGTAACTATAGTATCAAAACCTGGAATTGACATTGGTACCTTACTGTTCATTAGGCTACAAACTTTATTCAATTTTCATCATTTTTTAAACACCACATTCATTTGTGTGTGTGTAGTTCTATGCAATTTTAACCCATGCATAGATTCATGTAACCACTACCACAATCAAGATACAAAGCTATGGCCGGGCACAGTGGCTCACACCTGTAATCCCAGCACTGTGGGAGGCTGAGGTGGGTGGATCACCTGAGGTAGGGAGTTTGTGACCAGCCTGACCAACATGGTGAAACAACATCTCTACTAAAAATACAAAAATTAGCCAGTGTAGTGGCGGGCGCCTATAATCCCAGCTACTCGGGAGGCTGAAGCAGGAGAATCGCTTGAACCCGGGAGGCGGAGGTTGCAGTGAACTGAGATCGCACCATTGCACTCCAGCCTGGGTGACAGGGTGAGTCTCAAAAAAAAAAGAAGAGAGAGATACAAAGCTGTTTCATCACCACACAAGAACTTTCTTGTATTGGTGCCCACTCTCTACCCTACCCTAAGTCCCTGTCCCCTAATCTGCTCTTCCAGGCTACAGTTAATGGAATCTACAATACAGTTTGAGGTTGATTTTTTTCACTAAGCATAATGTCTTTGAGGACCATCCAGGTCATTGCATGTATCAATGGTTCATTCCCTTTTACTGCTGAATAGTATTCCATTGTATGGAAATGTCAGAGTTTGTTCAGTCATTTACCCACTGAAGGACATTTAGGCTATTTTCAGGATTTTGCTTTGATGAATAAAGTTGCTATAAACATTCATGTATAGGTTTTAGGGACTGTGCCTTCATTTTACATGGAAGGCTGCATCTCCCTGGTAACATATTTTTATTAAAAAAAAAAATGCCTGTAATATCAGCATTTTGGGAGAACAAGACAAGAGGATTGCTTGAGCCTAGGAGTTTGAGACCAGCCTGGCCAATACAGTGAGACTCCATCTCCACTAAAAATTTTAAAATTAGCCAGGCATGGTGGTACACACCTGTAGTCCCAACTACTCAGGAGGCTGAGGTGGGAGGATCACTTGAGGCCAAGAATTCAAGATCAACCTGGGCAACAAAGTGAGACCTTATCTCTGCAGAAAAAATAAAAAACTTAGCCAGGCATGGTGGTATGCGCCTGTGGGTCCAAGCTACACAGGAGGCTGAGACAGGAGACCATCTGAACCCAGGAAGTCAAGGCTGCAGTGAACCAAGATCACACCACTGCACTCCAGCCTCAGTGACAGAGCAAGACCTTGTTTTAAATAATAATAATAAAATAAACCATTAAATTAAAAAAATTCATTTACAGGTTTTTGTAATCATATATTTCATTTTTCTGGGATAAATGTCTAAGATTGCTGGAAGTTATGGAAGAGTCTAAGTTCTAAGTTCTTAGGAATCTAAAGCCACTCAGCCCAGTAATTACTGTGTTCTCTCCTTTTGTACACAGTTACCTTGGGATCTCTCAGGCCATGCTGCACATAAAACTTACTTGCTTTAGGCCAGGTATGGTGGCTCACACTTGTAATCCCAGCACTTTGGGAGGCTGAGGCAGGCAGATCACTTGAGATCAGGAGTTCAAGACCAGCCTGGCCAGCATGGCAAAACCCCATCTCTACTAAAGATACAAAAATTAGCTGGGCATGGCGGCACACGCCTGCAGTCCCAGCTAGTCAGGAGGCTGAGGCAGGATAACTGCTTGAACCCAGGAGACGGAGGTTGCAGTGAGCCTAAATCATGCAACTGCACTCCAGCCTGAGCTGGAGTCTCCAAAACAAGAACAACAACAACAACAACCTTACTTGCTTTAGTGGGAATCTCAATTTTACTCTGAATTGTAATGATGCTGACTGTGCATGTTTTTGCCTTCTCTGCTAGGAAGGAAGGCCTGCCCAAGAGGTTTTTTGTTTTGTTTTGCTTGTTTTTTAAGGCTAGTCAAATGAAGCAGTGGGAGTGGAGAAATAAATAAATCTGTAACTGGTTGTAATCAATTAATTGTAAACACCATTACACTCAGATCAGCCACCAAAGGGTTCTTTGTATTTGAAAATTGCTACTTATATCTTTTCTTCTATATTACAGATTATTTCAGCATCTTCAATGCTCAAGATTTTTTAACATCTTAAATTTCAAATTCTCTTAGCTAATGATATATGTAAGTTTGCTTATGAAGGTTTAACTATAATTTTAAAACATATACAATTAATTTTTATCCACTTTGTTTTTTTTTTTGAGACAGAGTTTCAGTTTGTTGCCCAGGCTGGAGCGCAGTGGTGCGATCCCAGCTCACTACAACCTCTGCCTCCTGGGTTCCAGCCATTCTCCTGCCTCAGCCTCCTGAGTTCCTGGGATTACAGGTGCGCACCACCATGCCCAGCTAATGTTTGTATTTTTAGTAGAGATGGGGTTTCACCATGTTGGCCAGACTGGTCTCGAACTCCTGACCTCAGGTGATCCACCTGCCTCGGCCTCCCAAAGTGCTGGGATTACAGGTGTGAGCCACTGCGCCTGGCCGACATATTTTCTTTAACCAGAAAATTTTCAGTGGGTAGATGGTCCTGCTTTTATATCTTGCTTAATAATCATGATCTTGCATGATCTTGGCTTAACTTGCTTAAATCTATTTGGAAGTTATAGAGTTGAGGAACTGAATTTTTTTCTATATTTTTTTTCTTAACGATAACAGGATTTTTTTTTTTTTTTTTTTTTTTTTTTTGAGACAGGGTCTGGCTTTGTCACCCAGGCTGGAGTACAGTGGCAGGATTTTGGCTCACTGCAACCTCTGTCTACCAGGCTCAAGCCATCGTTCCACCTCAGCTTTCCAAGTAGCTGAGACTACAGGCATGTGCCACCATGCCTCGCTAGTTTTTGTATTTTTAGTACAGATGGGGTTTCCTCATGTTCCCTAGGCTGGTCTTGAACTCCTGAGCTCAAAGTGATCTGTCCGCCTTGGCCTTCCAAAGTGCTGGGATTACAGGGGTGTGAGCCACTTAGCCTGACCCTAAATAATTTCTTTTCCTTTCTTTCTTTCTTTTTTTTTTTGAGATGGAGTCTTGTTCTGTCACCCAGGCTGGAGTGCAGTGGTGCGATCTCAGCTCACTGCAGTCTCTGCTTCCCAGGTTCAAGCAGTTCTCCTGCCTCAGCCTCCCTAGAAGCTGGGATTACAGGAGCACGCCACCACGCCCGGCTATTTTTTGTATTTTTAATAGAGACAGGGTTTCACCACATTCGCCAGGCTGGTCTTGAACTCCTGACCTCGTGATCTGCCCGCCTCGGCCTCCCAAAGTGTTGGGATTATAGGCATAAGCCACTGTGCCCAGTCTGAAATAAGATAAGTTTTAAAAATTATTACTGTAATGGAGGCCGGGCACAGTGGCTCACACCTGTAATCCCAGCACTTTGAAAGGATTGCTTGAGTCCAAGAGTTTGGGACCAGAGTGGGTAACATAGTGAGACCTCATCTCTACTAAAGATTTAAAAATTAACTGGGTGCAGTGGTGTGTGCCTGGAGTCCCAGTTACTTGGGAGGCTAAGGCAGGAGGATCACTTGAGCCCAGGAGTTTGAGACTACAGTAAGCTATGACTGCACCACTGCACTCTAGCCTGGGTGACAGAGTGAGACCCTATCTCTAAAACTAAGAAAAAGAAAAAAAAATTATTATTATAATAACTTATCATTTATAGATACAAAACAACAACAAAGATAGATAATTCTGTATAATTTTTGAAGCTTACCTCTTTGTAGCACTTTTCTACAATTTCATAATTGGCATTGCCCCACACTGTTATGTGTTCGCGATTATACTGCTTCACCAACTCTGAAACCTACGTGTGAAAATTCAAAATTTTATGCATGTGCCTATTTGCAAATCCACTAACATTTCACTTAAAAAATGAATTAGGATTGACTATCTGTCAATGAATAGCATAACATTTTAGAAGAATCAATATGTAAATTTAGAATATTTTATAAAATGCAAAATTTATTCACATTATATCATTATATAATTTATTTAACAGAATACAGTTATTTAGTAATTTGACATAAACTAACCACGAATGAAACAAGTTAAACTAGAAGATAATTATATAAATGCCAGAATGACTGGTTCATACAAGCTTACTTTATCCACGACAGGCCAACTCTCTCTGAAAATAGGCTCTCCTACAGTAACATGATCTCTTCTACTAAGGCATTATTTAAAACAATGCTGATCCCTAGGGTATCACATTTCCTTGAGTATTATCAATCTATGCAGTCACCTACTCTAACCTTATTTAGTTTGTGAAATAGGATGCAACACACCCAGAGGGGGCAATGCCTTGAGTACCTTCTTAATCAGCACATTGTTGTTGACTTTGATATCGATGTTAATGGGAGTGTTAGGAAAGGCCTCAAAAACTTCCTTCAGTAATGGAATTCGGTTATCTTTTCCTTCACATTGGCATGCTGAGAAAGCAAGATTTTTAAATGTATTTTTAAAATACAAGTTTTGCTTTTTGATGTCTAGAAAAGGTATAGAATATATTCATTAAAGAACATTTACAAAATAAGAAAAAGTATAGAGAAGAAAAAAATCATGTAAATCCAACAACTTAGATATAAACGCTATGACCATTTGGTGTACTTTCTCTACTCTTTTTTCCTATGCATGATTTAATATAGTAATAATATGATATGCTACAGATTTTAACTTGATATTTTCACATAACAATAAATATTTTCCTGATTTACTGTGCTTATGATTATGATTTATTTTTTATTAATTTTTTATTTTGAGATAACTACAGACTCACAATCAATTGTAAGAAATAATAGGGTCCATGTACCCTTTATCCAGATTTCCCAGTGGTAACCTTCTTGCAAATCTATAGTATGATATCACAACCATGATACTGACATTGATACAATCCACCGATCTGATTCTATCATAATTTTTTAAAAGGTGTCAAAATACTCCATTGAGTAGCTATACAATAATTTATTTTAATGTAACCATTTCCCTATTAGTAGATACTGAGATTGTTTCTAAAGTTTTGCTATATCATCATTGACTTTTCCAGAGATTAAAAATAACATTCAGGCAAGGGAAGTACACACTAAATCAGTAATGTTTTGAAGAATTATATGAATGCAGTTATTCAAAGAAAATTCAAGTAATGAGAAAATTAGAAGGGGACTTTAATTGTTGTTTATATTTCCTGAGGATTATTTTCTTTAGTCTTTCTTTAGTCCCTTTGGTTGGATGTTTGTTTGTTTGTTTGAGACAGGGTCTCACTCTGTCGCCCAGACTGGAGTGCAGTGACACAAATCTCGGCTCACTGCAACCTCTGCCTCCTGGGCTCAAGTGATCCTCCCACCTTAGCCTCCTGAGTAGCTGGAACTACAGGAACACCACCATGCTCGACTAATATTTTTGTAGTTTTTGTAGAGATGGGGTTTTGGATTTGGCCAGGCTGGTCTCAAAATCCTGTGTTCAAGTGATATGCCCGCCTAGGCCTCCCAAAATGCTGGGATTACAGGCATGAACCACGTACCCAGCCCCTTTTTTGTTGTGTTTTTGAGACACGATCTTGCTCATAGCCAAGGCTGGAGTGCAGTAGCATGATGGCTCACTGCAGCCTCCCACACTCCAGCAATCCTCTGGGACTACAGGCACGCACCACCACGCCCATCTCTCTCTCTCTCTCTCTCTCTCTATTCATATATACATGCACACATATTATATATGTAATATATAATATATATACTATATACTCTATATAGAGTATATATATATTCTGTATATAATATATATGGAGTATATATACATCTCTCTGTCTCTCTCTCTCTCTATATATATACACACACACACACACACACACATTTTTTTTTTTTTTGAGATGGATTTTCGCTCTTGTTGCTCAGGCTGGAGTGCAATGGCGTGATCTCGGCTCACTGCAACCTCCCCCTCCCGGGTTCAAGCAATTCTGCTTCAGCCTCCTGAGTAGCTGGGATTACAAGTGCCCGGCACCACACCTGGCTACTTTTTTGTAATTTTAGTAGAGGCGGGGTTTCACCATGTTGGCCAGGCTGGTCTCAAACTCCTGGCCTCCAGTGATCCAGCAGCCTCAGCCTCCCAAAGTGCTGGGATTACAAGCGTGCGCCACTGCACCTGGCCTACTTTTTGTTTTTTTTTTTTAATTTTTAATTTTTTTTTTTTTTTTTGAGACTGAGTCTCGCTCTGTCGCCCAGGCTGGAGTGCAGTGGCCAGATCTCAGCTCACTGCAAGTTCCGCCTCCCGGGTTTACGCCATTCTCCTGCCTCAGCCTCCCGAGTAGCCAGGACTACAGGCGCCCACCACCTCGCCCGGCTAGTTTTTTTTTGTTTTTTGTATTTTTTAGTAGAGACGGGGTTTCACCGTGTTAGCCAGGATGGTCTCGATCTCCTGACCTTGTGATCCGCCCATCTCGGCCTCCCAAAGTGCTGGGATTACAGGCTTGAGCCACCGTGCCCGGCCTTGTTTTATTTTTTGTAGTGACAGGGTCTCACTGTATTTTGCCCAGGCTGGTCTTGAACTCCTGATCTCAAGCAAACTTGCCACCTCAGCCTCCCTAAGTGCTGGGATTACAGGTGTGAGCCACCACACCTGGCTCTCTAGTCCCTTTTGACTCTAATGACTCTAATCATTTATATAATTTACTATACATACTATATAGCTATTGTAAAAATTGTTCTACTTCCACCTGAAACTTCAATTCCGCTAATCTGCAAATAACAAAATGGTGAAAAATTCTTTATTCCATCTTATTATACGGCAAATAAAAAAATGCACTATCAAAAAGTAAATGAAATCCATGTCAGAAAATTAAATTATTTATAATTAGAACCTATGTGAAAAGCAGCATGTACATTAAAGAGGAAAAAAGGAAAAGTCTGTTACTATATTTCTTGTAATTCTGATGGGGGTCTGGGTTACTCTGATGGGACTGGCAATCATTGGCTCTGCCTCTCTGACCACAGACTAAATATATGACCAGTCTAACCTGTTAAGCATAACAATATGGACACTGGGAGAGAAGGCCTCTTGAAATCCTTTGCTGAATGGATCATGTGCAAGCTGCCAAGAGTTCATCTCTGTGGAAAGGGTGTCCCTAAAAGCAAAGCTAACACAAATGAAAGCAAAAGCAAGAAACGGAGATAGAGAGAGACCAATTACTGCTTGAGCAACTGGAATCAGTCATGTCTGAGGGCATATAACCCCTGGACTTTCTAATTATGAAAGCCAATACATTCTTTTTAAAGTTTTTTTCTTAAGCTATTTTGAGATGTATATCTAACACTTATAACTGAAAGAGTTTAAACTTATCATAGGCTACATGATTAAACTTTAAAAATTATGTTTATAGTAGATAGCTTGTATACATATATATATATATATTTATTTATTTATTTATTTATTTTTTTGAGACAGGATCTCAATCTGTCACCCAGGCTGGAGTGCAGTGGCATGACCATAGCTGACAGCAGCCTTGAACTCAGCTCCAGTGATCCTCCTGCCTCAGCCTCCGAATAGCTGAGATTAGAGGCATGTGTCACCATACCCGGCTTTTTCTTTTCTTTTTTTTTTTTTGGAGATGGAATCTCGCTCTGTTGCCCAGCCTGCAGTGCAGCGGTGCTGTCTCGGCTCACCACAACCTCCGCCTCCAGAGTTCAAGCAATTCTCCTGCCTTAGTCTCTGGAGTAGCTGGGATTACAGGCATCTGCCCCACCATGCCTGGCTAATTTTGTATTTTTAGTAAAGATAGGGTTTCTCCATGTTGGTCAGTCTGGTCTTGAACTCCCAACCTCAGGTGATCCGCCCACCTTGGCCTCCCAAAGTGCTGGGATTACAGGCATGAGCCACCATGCCTGGCTCCCCCTCCTTTTTTTTTTTTTTTTTAAGTAGAGATGAAGTCTTGCTTTATTGACCAGGTTGGCATTGAATTCCTGGCCTCAAGGGATCCTCTCACCATGGCCTCCTTGAATGCTGGGATTATAGGCATTAGCCACCATGTTTTTACCTACCCATTATTCTTCCTTCCTTTGGAAACCTGTATTTCACATCATATCTCCTTATCTCACATTGTTCCAATAGGGCTGTCAACACACTACCCACTGCCCATTCACCCTCGGGGGTGGGCATATAATCATAATAGCCCACTTCTTTTCTTCAAGATGGCCACATGACCCAAGGTGGGCCAAACAGTATCTTTCTCTGGGACTTCATGCTTGAAGCTCATAAGGAAGATTGCCTTTTTGTCATGGTGTGGGCAAATAAAAAATTAATTTAGCAGTCAAGTAAGATGCATGTAAGAATCAGTTTACAAAAAGGTCAAACAGATGAAACTAACTTTGGAACAGCAAAATAACACATAAGAATATTCTATCTAACAGCGAGGGAATGAGAAAACTAAAATGTGTGCTGAGAAAAAAAAAAAGTGCTATAGTGATGTAAAGATACAAATATTAGGCTAGGTGCAGTGGCTCACTCCTGGAATCTCAGCACTTTGTAAGGTTGAGGCAGGAAGACTGCTTGAGGCCAAGAATTCAAGACCAATCTGACCAACATAGCGAGACCCGATCTCTACTTAAAAATAATAATGCATAAATTAGATGCCTCAGCCAGCTTAGAATGTAGAAGAACATTTGGAAAAAGAGAAGTTTGCTCCAGTATTTTTCTAGGCAGAAGGTAACCAGCTAGGAAGTGGTAGACTATAAAAAGAAAAGAGGAAAATAATAGGAAATAGGAAAAATAGACAAGGAGTATGCCATAGGATGTGTTGGTTGATGGAATAGTGGCCCCTGTGCAAGTTAGGGGCCACTATTGAAATAGTTTTCACTATTTGGGGAACTTTAAAATGATAATTATAGTCAACTCTAGATCATCCAAATTATGCGTTTTCCATGAAAAAAAAAAAGGTTACTTTCAACTAATTGGGATAGATAATAATAAACACTTTGGTTAACTTTTTTTTTTTTTTTTTTTTTTGAGACAAAGTCTCGCTCTGTTGCCCAGGCTGAAGTGCAGTGGCATGATCTCAGCTCACTGCAATCTCCACCTCCCAGTTCAAGCGATTGTCCTGCCTCAGTCTCCCAAGTAGCTGGGAGAACAGGCGCATGCCACCATGTCCAGCTAATTTTTGTATTTTTAGTAGAGATGGGGTTTCACCACATTGGCCAGGCTGGTCTGAAGCTCCTGACCTCAGGAGATCTTCCTGCCTCGACCTCCCAAAGTTTGAGGATTACAGGCGTGAGCCACTGTGCCAGGCCAATTCAGCATTTTTTTTTTTTTTTTTTTTTTGAGACAGTCTTGCTCTGTTGCCCAGGCTGGAGTGCAGTGGCATGATCTTGGCTCACTGCAACCTCTGCCTCCCGGGTTCAAGTGATTCTCCAAACTCAGCCTCCCGAGTAGCTGGGACTACAGGTGTGCATTACCACACCTGGCTAATTTTTGTATTTTGGCTAGGCATGGTGGCTCATGACTAATCCCAGCCCTTTGGGACAAAGAGGTGGGCGGATCACCTGAGGTCAGGAATTCAAGACCAGCCTGGCCAACGTGGTGAAACCTCATCTCTACTAAAAATACAAAAATTAGCTGGGAGTAGTGGCGGGCACCTGTAATCCCAGCTACACAGGAGGCTGAGGCAGGAGGATCACTTGAACCTGGGAGGCAGAGGTTGCAGTGAGCTGAGATTGTGCCACTGGGCGACAGAAGCAAAAGTTCATCTCAAAAAACAATAATAAAAATTTTAAAATTTTTGTATTTTTAGTAGAGACAGGGCTTCGCCATGTTGGCCAAGCTGGTCTCAAACTCCTAACCTCAAGTGATCCACCTGCCTCGGCCTCCCAAAGTGCTGGGATTACAGGTGTAAGCCACTGTGCCCGGCCTGGTAAGCAAGAACTCTATGCAAGGGAACAGGATAGAAAAAACGGAACCACTTTTTGACGAATTTGAGTCAAGTTTCTTGTTTTCTTTTCTCTCGCTTTCTTTTTTCTTTTTTTTTCTGAGACAGTCTCACTTTGTACAGTGACTTAATCATGGCTCACTGCAGCCTCCACCTCCTGGGCTCAGCAATCCCCCCACCTCAGCCTCCCTAGCTAGGACCACAAGTGCATACCACCATACCTGGCTAATATTATTTTTATTATTTTTGTAAAGATGGAGTCTCTGTATGTGGCCCAGGCTGGTCTCAAACTCCTGGGATCAAGTGATCCTCCTGCCTTAGCCTCCCAAAATGCTGGGATTACAGATGTGAGCCACTGCCATGGTTCTGAGTCAAGTTTTTACAACAGTTTATTAGTCTGTTCCAAATGCAGTCAACTCCACATTTGAGGATCAGTCTAAAGTCAATTATGATATGAGATGAATGCAATATAAAAGGAAAGCTAATTATTACTATTCCTTTCAGATATCTGAAACTTGACAGTACACAGTGTTGTTCTTTTTTTTTTTTTTTTTCACAGCATTGTTCCTTTTTTTTTTTGTTTTTTGAGACAGAGTCTCACTCTTGTTGTCCAGATTGGAGTACGATGGCGTGATCTCAGCTCACTGCAACCTCTGCCTCCCAGGTTCAAGTGATTCTCCTGCCTCAGCCTCCCAAGTAGCTGAGATTACAGGTGCATGTCACCACGCCCGGCTAATTTTTGTATTTTTAGTAGAGGATTTCACCATGTTGGCCAGGCTGGTCTCAAACTCCTAACCTCAGGTGATCCACCTGCCTCGGCCTCCCAAAGTGCTGGGATTACAGGTGTGAGCCACTGCACCGGACCCACAGCATTGTTCTTAATACAACATTTGAGAATAGTGTTCCAATGGAGAGGCAGTATGGTACAGCTGAACACTGGTCTGCTAAGAGAGAGACCTAGTTCAAGTTCTAGCATTGTTATTTCTTTGTTATATGAACTTGATTAAGTTAGTTTGCATCTTTAGACTTCAGTTTCCTTGTCTATAACAGAAGACAAGATTAGACAGTCTCAAAGGTCTCTTCACATTCAAAAACTGGCTGGGTGTGGTGGCTCATGCTTGTAATCCTAGCATTCTGGGAGGCCGAGGAGGGGTCAGGTAAATCATTTGAGGCCAGGAATTCCAGACCAGCCTGGCCAACATGGTGAAACCTCATCTCTACTAAAAATAAAAAAATTAGCCAGGTATGGTGGCAGGCACCTGTATCTCAACTATTCAGGTGGCTGAGGCATGAGAATCTCTTGAACCCAGGAGGTGGAGGTTGCAGTGAGCTGAGATTGAGCTACTTCACTCTAGCCTGGGCAACAGAGCAAGACTCTGTCTCAAAAAAAAAAAGAAGAAACAGTTTCATGACTTTATGAGGGACATACAAAACCAGGAAAAATTTAAAACTTTTTTTCCTCAAAGGATTTTTTTTTTTTTTGAGACAAGGTCTCACTCTGTCACCCAGGCTGGAGCATAGTGGTGTGAGCATAGCTCACTATAGCCTTCAACTCCCAGACTCAAGGGATCCTCCCACCTCAAGTCTCTTCAATAGCTGGGACTATAGGCACATGCCACCATGACTGGCTAATATTTTTTTTAGAGACAGGGTCTCACTATGTTGCCCAGGCTGGTTTCAAATTGTTGGTCTCAAGCAACCCTCCCGCCTTGGCCTCTCAAAGTGCTGAGATTATAGGTGTGAGCCACCACATCTGCTGGATTTTTAAATTTTTATGGGACTTTCTTTGGCTTTGCTCTACAAAGGGAAAAACAGGAAAAACTTCATTTCTGAAATTTTCTTAACTTTCACAAGTCCAAAATTGACACAAATATTATAATAGCTTGGCAAGTATAATTCTATAAACTACAAGAATGAAGAAAAGTTTCCTCAAACCAACAACTTCAACTTACCTAGAAATTGAAATCAAACACATCTGAGGTTTAAATATCCCTTAGAAATAACTAATGTTAAACTTTTTCTGATTTTTATTTCGTTTTCAAAAATTCCCCTATCCGTGGTCAATTTTTTTATTTTAGAGACAGGGTCTTGCTATGTAGCCCAAGCTAGACTCCCAACTCTTGGGCTCAAACGAGCCTCCCAACTCAGTCTCCCAAGTAGCTGGGACTAGAGGTGTACGTCACCACACCTGACTTCGCCAATTTTAAATCTAGTTCGTGGAGCAGTTACAGTTCTTTTAAAAAATTAATATAAATGGAGCTGACATTTAACCAAGGTTTCAACTAAATCATACCAAGATTCATGAGATTTAACATCTTATGGTGTTATTGAGTTATACATTTGAATCATTAAAAAATGTGAGACAATGTCCCTTGTGACAATGAGGGAGCCCGTATCTGTTCAGCACATATCTTAAGGTGGTATATTTTCCATTCTAACATCTGCAGTAACTAACAAGTTGGGTCAAGGGACATGTTTCTTTGTGAGAAATGTTCCCTCAGAAGAAAACTGCTAAGTGAAGATGACTAGGAAATGGTTTATTTGAATGACAGAAGTCTGTTTAATCATTTAAAATATGGAGCAGCTAAAAGACAGAATTAAATATTATGGAACCAGAAAGGATTTGAAAGGGGTCCTTTCCATTTCTTTTTATTTATCTATTTATTATTTATTTTATTTTCATTATTATTATTATTATTATTTTAGACAGAGTTTCGCTCTCGTTGCCCAGGCTGAAGTGCAATGGCGCAATCTCGGCTCACTGGAACCTCACTGAAAAATCATCATTTTTTAATGATTCAAATGTATAACTCAATAAAACCATAAGATGTTCAAATGATTGTCCTGCCTCAGCCTCCCAAGTAGGTGGGATTACAGGTGCACATCATCATGCCTGGCTAATATTTTTTGTATTTTTAGTAGAGATGGGGTTTTGCCATATTGGCCAGGCTGGTCTCAAACTCTTGACCTAAAGTGATCTGCCTGCCTCAGCCTCCCAAAGTGCTGCGATTACAGTCATGAGCCACCGTGCCCAGCCCTTTTCATTTATTTTTTATTATATTTTTTTGATGGATGACTACTATAAGTTGTGGCAATATTCTAGAATTTGAACCTTTAGAAGTGAAATGTTTCTTGTCATCAGTATGCAGGTTTAAATTAACTGTATGTGAATTTAAGTAGCATAAATCAGTTAACTCTTTGGACCTGATAATTTTACATCAGATAATTTTCAAGGCTTCAGATTTGTAGGCCTGAGGGAACAAGCTTAGAGGCCAGTTACTTTTAGTAAGAACTTACTGTGACAAGAAAACACACATATGCTTCTCAACACAAATGTTTAAGCTACAAACAAAAAATATTACCTCTTTGAAATGAGACATCCAGTTTGCCAAGGTAAGGTGGGAGCTCCTTTAAAAGACATGATCAAAAAAAAAGTTAACTCTCAAAAAATAATCAGATTTTAATGTCTTACATTAAGACACAAAGATATGGTTTTTCAACATATAGAAGAGTAAAACACTACAAAACATGTTTACATAGGCACCCTTTAGCAGAACATCCCCAACAGCAAATTAACCATATTACTTATATATGCCATCTACAAAAAATATATCTGTACTATTTAATATAGACCTTTTCACAATAATATACAAAGATTTCAGTAGAAAAATGTCAAGAATACACAATTCAATGAAAACAAAAGAAAAATAACTAACAATTAAATAGATCTTTAAACTCATTAATAATGAAATGTTAATTAAAATTTAATTAGCAAATTTGGTATTATTATAATGCTCAATGCTAGTAAATATTATTTTTATTTTATTTTATTTTATTTTATTTTTGAGACAGGGTCTCACTCTTTTGCCTGGGTTGGAGTGCAGTAGCACAATTATACCTCACTGTAGCCTTGATCATCTGAGCTCAGTGCATCCTCAGAAGGATCTGTCCTTTTGGGAGGTCTTCTTTTGGGAGGCCTCAGACTCCAAAAGCACCGGGACTACAGGCATGAGCCACCGCACCCAGCTGGCAAATGTTCTTTTACCCAATAATTTCCCTTCTGGGAGTATATTTAGAGAAATAATCTTAAAATAGAGAAAATGTTATATAAATAACTTTTATAAATACAAATATTTATATATCTTTATAAATAAAAAGCTAAAGATAGAGAAAGCTTTAATCTTTATGCATAAAGCTGTTCAGTGCAGGCCGGGCACAGTGGCTCACCCCTATAATCCCAGCACTTTGGGAGGCTGAGGTGGGCAGATCACCTGAGGTCAGGAGTTCAAGACCAGCTTGACCAACATGGTGAAACCCTGTATCTACTAAATACAAAAAATTAGCCAGATGTGGTGGCGCATGCCTGTAATCCCAGCTACTTGGGGGGCTGAGGCAGGAGAATTGCTTGAACCTGGGAGGTGGAGGCTGCAGTGAGCCGAGATTGCACCATTGCACTCCAGCCTGGGCGGCAAGAGCGAAACTCTGTCTCAAAAGAAAAAAAATTTCAGTGCAGTGTTATCTATAATGGTGAAAACTTAGAGCTAATCCAATGTCCAACAATAGAAGAATGGTTAAAAATAACTATATATCCACACAATGGAATGGCTATAGTCATTTGAAATGTTTATGAAAGATAAGCATGGAATCTGAAAGGTCAAATATGGTATGATTCCAACTATATGACACTCTGGAAAAGACAAAACTATGGAAACAGTAAAAAGATCAGTGGTTGGCAGGGGATGAGGGAAGAGGGGACTGAATAGGCAGAACACAGAATTTTTAGAGCAGTGGAAACATTTTGTATAATAGTATAATTGCTGGATACGTATCATTATAAATTTGTCCAAAACCACAGAATGTACAAGAGTGAACCCTAATGTAAACTATGGACTATGAGCAATAATATTGTGTCAATGTATGTACCACTCTGGTGCAGATGTTAAAAGTGGGGGACCCTGTGTCTGTGTGGTAACTGTGCAGGTATGTGGGAACTCTGTATTTTCCACTCAATTTTTTTTTTTTTTTTTTGAGATGGAGTCTCGCTCTGTCGCCCAGGCTGGAGTGCAGTGGCTTGATCTCAGCTCACTGCAAGCTCCACCTCCCGGGTTTACGCCATTCTCCTGCCTCAGCCTCCCGAGTAGCTGGGACTACAGGCGCCCGCCACCTTGCCTGGCTAGTTTTTGTTTTTGTATTTTTTAGTAGAGACGGGGTTTCACTGTGTTAGCCAGGATGGTCTCGATCTCCTGACCTCATGATCCACCCGTCTCGGCCTCCCAAAGTGCTGGGATTACAGGCTTGAGCCACCTCGGCCTTCCCGGGATCAAGTGATCTTCCCACCTCGGCCTCCTGAATAGCTGGGACCATAGGTATATGCCACCATACCTAAACAATTTCCCCCCCCCTTTTTTTTTTTTAAGATGGAGTCTTGCTCTGTTGCCCAGGCTGGAGTGCAGTGGCACCATCTCAGCTCACTGCAACCTCCACCTCCTAGGTTCAAGCGATTCTCCTGCCTCAGCCTCCTGAGTAGCTGGGATTACAGGTGTGCAACACCACGCCTGGCTAATTTTTGTATTTTTAGTAGAGATGAGGTTTCACCATATTGGCCAGGTTGATCTCATGTTGGCCAGGCCAATTTTCCACTCAATTTTGCTGTAAACCTGAAACTTCTCTAAAAAATAAAGTCTAATTTCTTTAAAGCATGGAAAAGGCTGGGCACAGTGGCTCACACCTGTAATCCCAGCACTTGGGGAAGCCAAGGCAGGAGGATCACCTGAGGTCAGGAGTTCGGGACCAGCCTGGCCAACATCGTGAAACCCCATCTCTACTAAAAACACAAAAATTAGCCAGGTGTGGTGGTGCATGCTTGTAATCCCAGCTACTCTCGCTCTGGTTGAAAAGAGTGAGACTCTGTCACAAAAAAAAAAAAAAAAAGAAAAAAGAAAGAAAGAAAGAAAGAAAAGAAACATTATAATAAAAAAAAGAAAAAGGAAACATTATAAATGATAAACATTTTTCCATGCTTTCCATTGCCCAGGCTGGAGTGCAATGGCATGATCTCGGTCACTGCAACCTCCGCCTCCTGGGTTCAAGCAATTCTCCTACCTCAGCCTCCTGAATAGCTAGGATTACAGACGCATGCCAACACACCCGGCTAATTTTTGTATTTTTAGTAGAGATGGGGTTTCACCATGTTGGCCAGGGCGGTCCCCAACTCCTGACCTCAGGTGATCTGTCTGCCCAGCTAATTTTTGTATTTTTAGTAGAGACGGGGTTTTGCCATGTTGGCCAGGCTAGTCTCGAACTCCTGACCTCTGGTGATCTGCCCATTTCACCCTCCCAAAGTACTGAGATTACAGGTGTGAGCCACCTAGGCCGGCCATTATCATGTTATAATGTTAAAGTGTCTAAAATTCTATGTACATGATGCATGCACAGTGAGAATACAAATCTAAAAAACATGAAAGGTAGAATCCTGTTAACATAAGTGTTTTTTTGGTAGTAACTTTATGCATGATTTTTCCTTCCATTCATCAGTATTTACTATAATTAATATGTACATTATAATAATCTTTTTTTTTTTTTTTTTTTTGAGACAGAGGCTCACTCTTGCCCAGGCTGGAGTGCAGTGGTGCAATCTTGGCTCACTGCAACCTCCGCCTCCCAGGTTCAAGCAATTCTCCTGCCTCAGCCTCCCAAGTATCTGGGATTCCAGGGGCACCACCACACCCGGCTAATTTTTGTATTTTTTAGTAGAGATGGGGTTTCACCATGTTGGCCAGGCTGGTCTTGAACTCCTGACCTCAGGTGATCCGCCCACCTCAGTCTCCCACAGTGCTGGGATTACAGGCGTGAGCCACCGCGCCCTGCCTCGTTTCGTTTTTGAGACAGGGTCTCACTCTTTCACCCAGGCTGGAGTGCAGTGGCGCTATCTTGGCCCACGGCAGCCTCAACTTCCCGGGATCAAGTGATCTTCCCACCTCGGCCTCCTGAATAGCTGGGACCATAGGTATATGCCACCATACCTAAACAATTTCCCCCCCCCTTTTTTTTTTTAAGATGGAGTCTTGCTCTGTTGCCCAGGCTGGAGTGCAGTGGCACCATCTCAGCTCACTGCAACCTCCACCTCCTAGGTTCAAGCGATTCTCCTGCCTCAGCCTCCTGAGTAGCTGGGATTACAGGTGTGCAACACCACGCCTGGCTAATTTTTGTATTTTTAGTAGAGATGAGGTTTCACCATGTTGGCCAGGCTGATCTCGAACTCCTGACCTTGGGTGATCCACCCGCCTCGGTCTCTCAAAGTGCTGGGATTACAGGCGTGAGCCACCGTGTCCAGCCAATTTTCCTATATTTTAATAAAGACGGAGTCTTGCTATGTTGCCTAGCCTGATCTCAAACTCCTGGCCTCAAACAATCCTCCCACTTCAGCCTCCCAAAGTGCTGGAATTACAGGCATGAGCCAGCACACTTGGCCTCAAAACAGTTTTTAAAAATTTCCTTTGACATTTAGTATTTAATCAGTATTTAAATAATATTAGAAATTTTTTACTGAAGCAATATCTGATATTTACTATTTTTTAAAAAAATAGGCCGGGCACGGTGGCTCAAGCCTGTAATCCCAGCACTATGGGAGGCCGAGACGGGTGGATCACGAGGTCAGGAGTTCGAGACCATCCTGGCTAACACGGTGAAACCCCATCTCTACTAAAAATACAAAAAACTAGCCGGGCGAGGTGGCGGGTGCCTGTAGTCCCAGCTACTCAGGAGGCTGAGGCAGGAGAATGGCGTAAACCCAGGAGGCGGAGCTTGCAGTGAGCTGAGATCCAGCCACTGCACTCCAGCCTGGCGACAGAGCGAGTCTCCGTCTCAAAAAAAAAAAAAAAAAAAAAAAAAAAAATTACAGGCCGTGACACCTATTAGCTATTAGTTTATCATGCATTTTTACTTACACAGTATTTGAGATCAGAGATGTTTACATTGACCCCAGTTGCTCTCTTTAGATTCTCATCATGTGACACTACAACTTGTTCATCTTTTGTGATATGGCAGTCCAGTTCTAGCATATCAGTTCCGATTTTAACTGCACTGAAGAAATAAAAGAAGAATGACATTCTGACACTTAAGTATACATTTAGGTTACACACATCAGATCTAACAATTCAGAGTTACAAATCCAAAATCCCATAATATTAAAATATCTCAATACCATCACCTAGTATGACTTATTCACATGAAAATATTCTAAGTGAACTGAGAATAAAAGAATCATGTTGCCTCCTTTCCATAACCAGTTATCCTTAATTCTTCAACTGAATATAATAGAATACTGAATCTGAAGTTAAAAGATTTGATATTAACTCCTGCTTTGCTGTGAATTTGCATAACTTTGGGCAAGTAAATTCTTCTCTCAGGGACTACATTTTCACTTCTATAAAATGAAAGGATTAAATAACAAGACAAGGATGCTTGCTTTTATTTTTATTTATTTTATTTTTTTGAGACAGAGTCTTGCTCTGTTGCCCAGGCTGGAGTGCAATGGCATGATCATGGCTCATTGCATCCTCAAACTCCTGGGCTTAAGTGATCCTCCTGTCTCAGCCTACTGAGTAGCTGGAACTACAAATGGATGCCACTGTGCCCAGCTAATTTTTTATTGGGCTCATGTGATCCTCCTGCTGCAGCCTCCCAAAGTACTAGGTTTAAAAGCATGAGCCACTGCACCTGGCCACTTTTATTACTTTGATTTAACATAGTATTGAAAGCTCTAGCAATTAGGCAAGAAAAAATTAATAAAAGCATCCAAATTGGCCAGGCGCAGTGGCTCACACCTGTAATCCCAGCACTTTGGGAGGCCAAGGCGAGCAGATCACCTGAGGTCCGGAGTTTTGAGACTTGCCTGGCCAACAAGGTGAAATCCCATCTCTACTAAAAATACAAAAAAATTGGCCAGGCACGGTGTCTCAGGCCTGTAATCCCAGCACTTTGGGAGGCCAAGGTGGGTGGATCACAAGGTCAAGATATTGAAACTATCCTGGTCAACATGGTGAAACCTTGTCTCTACTAAAATACAAAAAATTAGCCGGGCATGCTGGCACGCGCCAGTGGTCCCAGCTACTCAGGAGGTTGAGGCAGGAGAATCGCTTGAATCCGGGAGGCAGAGGTTGCAGGGAGCCAAGATCACGCCACTGCACTCCAGCCTGGGCAACAGAGCGAGACTCCATCTCAAAAAAAAGTAACAAACAAACAGAAAAAAACCCAGCCTCCAAGTTTTCAAAGAGGCAAATTGGAGAAATATCTCCTGTCTTTCTACTTGGCTGGCCCTGCAATAATTAAACTTTCCTTACTGTAAAACCATTGTCTCAGTGAGCTGGTTTTATCTATGCAGAAGAAGAACTCGTTGGGCATTAAGAATCGGTCAACTTGGCCCGGCGTGGTGGCTCAAGCCTGTAATCCCAGCACTTTGGGAGGCCGAGACGGGCGGATCACGAGGTCAGGAGATCGAGACCATCCTGGCCAACACGGTGAAACCCCGTCTCTACTAAAAAAATACAAAAAACTAGCCGGGTGAGGTGGCGGGCTCCTGTAGTCCCAGCTACTCGGGAGGCTGAGGCAGGAGAATGGCGTAAACCTGGGAGGCGGAGCTTGCAGTGAGCTGAGATCCCGCCACTGCACTCCAACGAGCGAGACTCCGTCTCAAAAAAAAAAAAAAAAAAAAAAAACTGTACATATTACCTCAGAAATATTTCTAAGTTTGAAGTTTGTCTCTAGATGAAATGCTGGCTATTTTTAGAAATGTTTAGGAATTATTTGAAAAATATTTTCTATGTATGTTTATTGTTATTGACAAACTAATAGATAAAAAAGTTAGAACAATAGTAAGTGTATCTAGGACAACTTGTAAATTATTCTAGTAAAATTACCCCAAATTGGTATGTAAATAGCTAGAACACAGTGAGAAAATAAAATTTTTTAATCACTTTTGCCTTGAAAAATTTTCATGAATAACAGCATGCACCTACTTCCATTGATATATCAGATATTTTATAACTGAATTTTTGACAAGCTGTTGACAAATAAAAAAAATATATACAAAAAAGAAGTTGGAGATGCCAAGGTTTCAACATTTCCAGAAAAAGAAATAAAAACTCTAGCGCTAAAAGAAAATGTGAAACTCCACAGAAACAATGCATAACAATTAAAATAGGCATCATGTTAAAGAATTTATTTGAATCTCATTTACTCTTCACAACACTGAGGTTGTATCACTATTCCCATTTCGTAGATAGTCATATTAATTAGATATTCTAAAATATTTATCATGAGAACCACGTCACTGATTAATTATCTTGACTGTCTGCCAACTTACACTTCTAGCTATTGCTAATACAATTTGCTTCTTTCTCCTTACCATTCTGGCTAATACCATAGGGATCACATTGTCCTACAGGTATTTCCTAAGGCGGCCTGGTTTAATAACCTAGTTTTATTAGCCCTTGAGAACCACATCTTACATACTCAAGGGTTTAGTGGCTCTGTGTGTGTGTATGTGTATAGTACAATTCCTTAGTTTTTGCTTCTATGCTTTACTATGAAGGAGGCTCTGTCTCCTGCATCAGTCTTTTGCTAATGTTCTGGTTTATTCCTGAATGTCCCATTCCATATTTCATTCAGTAAGCAACTAGTGAGTGTCTATTTCTGTCAGAGCCTGAGCTAGGCATTAAGGATTTTGAAATTAGTAAGAAAAGATTCCTGCTCCTAACAAAATAATAGAAGTCTGGGTGTGGTGGCTCATGCCTGTAATCCTAGCACTTTGGGAGGCCTAGGCAGGCAGCTCATGAGGTCAGGAGATCAAGGCCATCCTGGCTAACATGGCGAAACCCTGTCTCTACTAAAAGTACAAAACATTAGACGGGCATGGTGGCATGCGCCTGTAGTCCCAGCTACTTCGGAGGCTGAGGCAGGAGAATCGCTTGAACCTGGGAGGCAGAGGTTGCAGTGAGCCGAAATCTTGCCACTGCACTCCAGCCTGGGCAATGGAGTCAGACTCCTTTTCGGAAAATAAATAAATAAATAAAAGAAATAATAGAAGAGCCATATTCATAACCTAAGGGAGATGGTGTTTGTGAAAGCATTTTATAAACCACATTAAAGGACATTTCATACATTGTGAGACACAATTATTTCTCTTTGTCAGTTTTAATTATTACTTTTTTTTTTTTTGAGATGGAGTTTCACTCTTGTTGCCCAGGCTGGAGTGCAATAGTGCAATCTTGGCTCACTGCAACCTCTGCCTCCTGGGTTCAAGTGATTCTCCTGCCTCAACCTCCCGAGTAGCTCGGATTACAGGCATGCGCTACCATGCCCAGCTAATTTTGTATTTTTAGTAGAAAAGGGGTTTCTCCACGTTGTTCAGGCTGGTCTCAAACTCCTGACCTCAGGTGATCCACCTGACTTGGCCTCCCAAAGTGCTGGGACTACAGGTGTGAGGCACCATCATGACCGGCCTTTTTTTTTTTTTTTTTTTTGAGACAGAGTCTCGCTCTGTTACCCCAGGCTGTGCCCAGCTAATTTTTTAATTTTTAGTAGAGATGAGGTTTCGCCATGTTGGCCAAGCTGGTCTCGAACTCCTCATCTCAAGTGATCCACCTGCTTTGGCCCCCCAAAGTGCTGGGATTACAGGTGTGAGCCACTGCACCCAGCTGATCCTACATTTTCCAAATAGCTCCTTCTTGTCTTCAAATGATAGCCCTTTTAGGCTTAATACCTTTTGATTTTCTGGTTAATTTTAATTAGGCTTCCCACACCAACTATATATATTGTCATTAATATCTCCTCATCTTCACCTCCACTTTGAAATTTATATGTTTTGGGCCAGGCGTGGTGGCTCAAGCCTGTAATCCCGGCACTTTGGGAGGCCGAGAGGGGCGGATCACGAGGTCAGGAGATCGAGACCATCCTGGCTAACACGGTGAAACCCCGTCTCTACTAAAAAATACAAAAAACTAGCCGGGCGAGGTGGCGGGTGCCTGTAGTCCCAGCTACTCGGGAGGCTGAGGCAGGAGAATAGCGTAAACCCGGGAGGCGGAGCTTGCAGTGAGCTGAGATCCGGTCACTGCACTCCAGCCCGGGCGACAGAGCGAGACTCCGTCTCAAAAAAAAAAAAGAAATTTATATGTTTTGTGAAATGTGTGTTCAAATATGTACATAAATAAGGTCTAAGTTTTAGCTGGTCATTTTATTTTTACTATCTCTCCCTCAACTACCCATCCTATCAAGAATATACCATACTTAAGCATAGTATGTATCTTTTCCTGAGTGTATATTACAATTCTTTAGTATTTTAATATACAGTACCTTAAAAATAGTATGTTTATTTATTTTTATTTATTTTTTGGAGACAGGGTCTGGCTCTGTCACTCAGGCTGGAGTGCAGAGTGCAGTGGTGCCATCTCGGGTCACTGCAACCTTTACCTTCCAGGCTCAAGCCATCCTCTCCCACCTCAGCCTCTGGAGTAGCTGTGACTACAGGCTGCACCATGATGCCAGAATAATTTTTTTTGTACGTTTTCTAGAGACAGGGTTTCACCCTGTTGCCCAGGCTGGTCTTGAACTCGTGACTACCAGTGACCCACCAGCCTTGGCCTCCCAAAGTGCTGAGATTACAGATGTGAGCCACCGCGATGGGCCAAAATAGTATGTTTAAACAGTGTTTTCTTGTTATTCAATGAAACAAGTATGAAAACAAAACAAAACAAAACAAAAACCTTCTAAGATTCCTAGCAGTTAACAGTAGAATATTTGTAATTTTTTCAAGTATAATAAAAAAAAGTATGTATTCATAGCAAGGGCACTAACGTGCAACACACACACACAAACCACCACCACTAATAACGAAAAACTCAAAAAAAGGGGTTTTATATAAATTTCTAAGTCAGTTGATAAGCAGCCTTAAAAATAAATACACCTAACAAACATTAAAATAACATATGAAAGGTTGGGTGCAGTGGCTGATGCCTGTAAACCCAGCATTTTGGGAGGCCGAAGTGAGCAGATCACTTGAGGTCAGTAGTTCGAGACCAGCCTTGGTAGCATAGCAAAACCTCGTCTCTATTTAAAAAATAAATAAATAAAACTAAAAACTAGCCAAGAGAGGTGGCAGGTGCCTGTAATCCCAGGTACTCGGGAAGCTGAGGCAGAGGAATCATTTGAACCCAGGAGGTAGAGATTGCAGTGAGCTGAGATCACGCCATTGCACTCCAGCCTCCAGCAACACTCTGTCTCAAATAAACAAACAACAACAACAAAAGTAGCATGTGAAAGAGGTGTTCCCTTCTTCTGAAGTACTAGAAAAATCTCCAAAAAAATTTTTTTAAGTTATAGAAAGCTTCCACATGATATAGAAGGCTGTGGTACTTTTCAGTAGTTACTATTTGAACAAAACTATATAAAAACTGTTGAAGATGAAAAATATGTTGTATTTTGCAAGTAAAAACCATTTAAATTAGATATCCTTTAAATATCAAAAAAATGTTAAGAGGATCAAAATCTTCAAAGGTTAGAAAAAACTGTGATTTTTTTCAAATGCATCATCCTTTAAAATAATTTATTGTATAACCCAGTGTTTTAATTTCATAAATAACGGTGGTTGGTAAAAATTTAGCAAAAAATATGGAGAAAAACATAAAATAATGTGCCTTAAGCGTGAAGAATGCTAAAATCACTCAAAGTTATGAGTAGTTTTTTTCTCAAGTTATATGTATCACCTACCTCATGGGCAACAAATGATATATGATAGTGTGTGTATATGTTGTAGAATTTGTACACATAAAATTATATATCTATATTTAGTTATGGCTAGCTAGCCAGATATGTAATCTAAATAGAGAAAATAAATAAAGTACTTAAATTAAAATAGTCCATTTCATGGTCTGTGATAGGAGGAAAAATTTTACTTTTTTTTAAAGACAGAGTCTCACTCTATTGCCCAGGCTGGAGTGCAGCGGTGCAATCTTGGCTCAGTGCAACCTCTGCCTCTCAGATTCAAGCAATTCTCATGCCCCAGACTCCTGACTAGCTGGGATTACAGGAATGCACCACCATGCCCAGCTAATTTTTGTACTTTTAGTAGAGACAGGGTTTCACCATGTTGGCCAGGCTGATCTCGAATTCCGGACTTCAGGTGATTCACCTGCCTCGCCTTGGCCTCCCAAAGTGTTGAGATTACAGGTGTGAGCCACCATGCCCGGCCAAAATTTTACATTTTTGTAAGAGGCTTTTGAGATCATAAACAAAAGGCATCATAGTATAGAACAAGAAGAGTAAGAGATGACAAATACAAGGAAGATAGGATTTAGGTGAAACTAGAATGTGAAAAAACAATAGCTTTGTATCTAATAATGATAAGAAAAATAATCTCTAAGGTGTCTTTGAATGGCAAGAAGCAGAACAAAAAGTGAAGTCAAATTCTCCAAATTTCTTAGTCCTAATTATATACATTAAAATGGCTCCAAAATTATATAAGAAAATATTTATCTTACTAAATATGGATCTTACTAATTATGGACAGGTAATGTCTTTCATTGGGTTTAACTTTTCACATTCTCTGCTTTATTTTTCAGGGAAAACAGTGTTCTCACGATTACCACAGACTGATGATAATCATTGACTAAGACAAAGAACGAGGTATTAATTAGTTTTCATTCCTGTTTCTCCTGCTGCTTCTCTGTGAGTTGCTCTAAAAGACACTTATATGAAATAATTTATAAATAGGAATTTTAAAAATGTATTTTATTTGGTAAAAAAGATCAACACTCATGAGGCTTCCAAGAAGAAACCAGATTGCAGGTTCAGTTCTGTACAAAAATTACTGGGTACAAAGACACATAATCCTATTCATAAATAGCAGCCACTGTAACAGTTGTTTCATTTTCTCTTTCTCTCCGAGACTAATTAGCATTATACACAGAACATTCCTTGTTACAAATGTCTTATTTCAGCTTTGTAACTATAGTATCTTTTGATTACCCTAAACTCCCATCTGCTTTTTCAGTAATACAGAAGCCAAACACTCTTTGCAACACTTCTGACCAACTAATTAAAAAAAAAATTTTTAACAAAATAGAAACAACTATCACAAACTGATGCTACACTTACACTATCCTCACTTTGTGAATCATCATCACTTTAAAGAAAGCCTGCAAACTGTAAAAGAAAAGAGTACTTTTTACCTTTTTTACATACTTACTGCTGAAAGGCTGCCATTGTATTCTCCAGATTTTCTCCAGCACCTGTGAAAATTTGAACTTTACTTATTTGGAACATTTTAATTTTCCTGAAGTTACTTTTAATAAGATACACCTAATGAATCCTGACTTTTTTTTCTTTTTTTTGAGACAGAGTCTCGCTCTGTCACCCAGACTGGATGCAGCGGCACCATCTCAGCTCACTGCAAGCTCTGCCTCCCGGGTTCACACCATTCTCCTGCCTCAGCCTCCTGAGTAGCTGGGACTACAGGCGCCCGCCACCTCGCCCGGCTAGTTTTTTGTATTTTTTAGTAGAGACGGGGTTTCACCGGGTTAGCCAGGATGGTCTCAATCTCCTGACCTTGTGATCTGCCCGTCTCGGCCTCCCAAAGTGTACAAGTGTTTTAAAGAGTGTAATGGTACAGGTTCAGTATTCCTTATCCAAAATGCTTAGGCCCAGAAGTGTTTTGGATTTCTGACTTCTTCAGATTTTGGAATATTTGCATATGTATAAAATGAGAGATTTTGAAACAAAATTTATTTAGTTTTCATATACTCCTCATACAGATAGCTTGAAAGTAATTTTACATAATATTTTAAATAATTTTATGCATGAAACAAAGTTTGTGTACACTGAACCATCAGAAAGCAAAGGAGCCACTCTCTTAGTCATTCATGAGCACAATCTGTGGTTGTTTGGCATCACCATCATTCTTGACTGAATTTATAGGCTACCAATAAGCATTTTCTTACACTTATTCATACATAAGTACGTAACAGTAAAAAATATGAAATACCACTAATGCAATGAAAAAATAATATGCTCAGGGTAACTAAGTAACATAGTAGCATCATCAGAATACCTATATCAGTTGTTAAAAATAGCAACAAAAAAGGCAGGTGTTCAGTCTCCACCTGTCTCATTGTTTTGTTTTGTTTTTTTCTGGAGACAGATCATCACTCTGTTGCTCAGGCTGAAATGTAGTGGCATGATCTGGGCTCACTGCAACCTCCACCTCAAAGGTTCAAGTGATTCTTGTGTCCCAGCCTCCTAAGTAGCTGGGATTACAAGTGTGTGCCACCACGCCTGGCTAATTTTTATACTTTTAGTAGAGATGGGGTTTTGCCATGATGGCCAGGCTGGTCTTGAACTCCTGGCCTCAAGTAATCCGCCTACCTCGGCCTCCCAAAGTGCTGGGATTACGGGTGTGAGCCACTACATCCAGTCTGTGTTTTGATTAAAAAATTACCATACGTTGTATTTTTTTTCAAGTGAGAAGAAACATCAGAAGCAGTTGAAGGACCAGGAAGCAGGTCCTCTAGGGGTGAGGGGACATTCTGCTAGATGGCTTTTTAAAATGTTTTCTGCAGAGTCATGTGCCTTACTAACAAGTTTTTGTCTTAAAAGTCTCTCTTTGATTTTATAAACGAACATGATTTCTTGTCCTGTTATGAATGCACCCTGCTCTAGCCCTTCAATAAGCTCATCATGTATTTTCATCATGTTGTCTATGGGCACTTTTTCTGCCATGTTAACATCATCTTCATTGTTATAATGTCTATTATCATGATAACCTTGATTCAGAACCATTTCGGCTATTTCATCATTGGTCAATTAATGAACAACTAGAACCTCATGATCAATGTTAAAAACTTCTTCAATATCCACTTCTTTCAGTTTACTGACAAATTCTGAAGGCAATTTTTTGTATATGTAAAGAGGTCAGACATCATTTTTTTCTCACTTTGTCGACATATGGAATCCTTAAAAGTCACCAACTTGTTCATTATCATCACTAAACATAGTCAAAGGCCAGAGTTGTGCCAGGAGTGCACAAATTTGTCTTTATTCACTGATTTCCGAGCACTGGCAACAGTATACAAGACATCCTTCATGCTAAACTCCTTTTGAAAACTTTCTGGCAGGACATGGTGGCTCATGCCTATAATCCTAGCACTTTGGGAGGCTGAGGTAGAAAGATCACTTGAGCCCAGGAGTTTGAGACCAGCCCGGGCAACAGAGCAAAAATAATTTTAAATAATTTTATGCATGAAACAAAGTTTGTGTACCCTGAACCATCAGAAAGCAAAGGAGTCACTATGTTAGTCATCCATGGGGACAATTTGCAGTTGTCTTAATTTTAAATAAAAAAACTTAAAAAAGAAAAAAAAAATTCACACCCACACCTCTGTTCATTACTGCTAGCACAAGAAAATGTTTTTATATTTACTCTCATTGATCCAAGCATAGCCTGGTCACATAGAATTAATAAAGTCATGTTTAGGGGAAAGTACATGGCATAAACATTATATTTGATGAGAATGTCAGCTGGTGGATTAGAAGAACAGTTGTCAAGGAGTAACAAAATCCTGCAGTTGTCATCCAGTCCAACTTCCCAGCAGTGAGCATGAGCCGCTGGTACAAAATGTTTGTGAAACCAATCAGAAAAGATGTCCCTGGTGATCTGTGCATGCCTTTTTGGTAGCATAACGGACTGGTAAGAAATTCACTCCTTGAAGACAGTGAGGAAGGAAGCTTTTGCCTAACACAGCAAGTTTACACTTATGCATGCCTGCTGCATCAGCATATCCTAACACAGTTATTCTGTCATTGGCATCCTTAATTTGCATCTCATCAGCAACAGTCAGTGTCTTTCTGGAGCAATAATCCAAAAGAGTGTTGTTTCATCAGGATTATAGACTTGTTATTGTGTCAGATTTTCAACAGCAATGACCCTGGCAAACTTGTCAATAAATTTCTTTGCTGCTTCATGACCAGCAGACGCTAATCACCATTAGTCTTTAAAAATGTAATGCCATGTCTTCTCTTAAATTTCTGCAACTGGGCCGGGCATGGTGGCTCACACCTGTAATCCCAGCACTTCGGCAGACTAACGCAGGCGGATCACCTGAGGTTGGGAGTTCAAGACCAGTCTGACGAACATGGAGAAACCCCGTCTCTACTAAAAATACAAAATTAGCCGGGCATGGTGGTGCATGCCTGTAATCCCAGCTACTCAGGAGGCTGAGGCAGGAGAATCGCTTGAACCCGGGAGGTGGAGGTTGCAGTGAGCCAAGATCGTGCCATTGCACTCCAGCCTGGGCAACAAGAGTGAAACTCCGTCTAAAAAAAAAAAAAAAAAATTCTGCAACTGGCCTGTTCAATATTCACGGTTCCTGTCTTTTTAACTTCATCGCTTGAGATCTTCATTTTAGCTTTATGCAGTTTTTTTCTATTTTAAATTAACTTCTGTTCATCGCTTCCACTTTATATATACTACTTCTGATATATATAAAACTTCAACAGTTTATCCTTCTTTTTCTTCAGGTCATATATAGTGATCATTCTAATACCATATTCCTCTGTAAGGTATTTCATACTTATACCACTATTCAGTTTCTATAACACCTTGACTTTCTGTGCTATAGATAAACATAAATGTTACTTCTTTTTCTTATCACTATAACCCATAGGGGTATCTGTGGGCCTTTTTGATATTTTCAACATCTTTATACCAAAGAGCAGAGAATAATCAAGCAAGCAAGCAAACAAACAAACAATAACACACACTGAACAATGCATATAGGTCTTGGCACCATGTAGGGCATCGTGGGGAATCTGCTGTTGGTTGTGACCAGTCAGAACATGTGCCATTTTATTACCCTTTGTGGGCATGCTTGCATAAGGAAATCTGGGCATACTCAGAAAAGATATATTGTAACTGAAGGGAGCTGGAAGGGTCTTTTTTCCCTTGGGGATGCTGAATAAGCTGTGTGTTGTTTCCTTTTGTTTTGACTGCAACCTGTCACATGAGGTCAGGTGTGGAATTCGTTATATATATTTTTTTCTTTTTTAAAACTTTATGGCTGGGTGTGGTGGCTCATGCCTGTAATCGCAGCACTTTGGGAGGCCAAGGAGGGCAGATAACCTGAGGTCAGGAGTTCGAGACCAACCTAGCCAATATGATGAAATCCCCATTTCTACTAAAAATGCAGAAATTAGGCCAGGCATGGTGGCTCACGCCTGTAATTCCAGCACTTTGGGAGGCCGAGGCAGGCGGATCACCTGGGGTCAGGAGTTCGAGACCAGTCTGGCCAACAGGGGGAAACCTCATCTCTACTAAAAATACAAAAATTAGCCGGGTATGGTGGCGGGTGCCTGTAATTCCAGCTACTCGGGAGGTTGAGGTAGGGAGAATGGCTTGAACAGGGGAGGCAGAGGTTGCAGTGAGCCGAGATTGAGCCATTGCACTCCAGCCTGGGTGACAGAGCGAGACACTGTGTCAAAAAAAAAAAAAAAAAAAAAAATGTAGCCAGGCGTGATGGCAGGTATCTGTAATCTCAGTTACTCAGGAGGCTGAGGCAGGAGAATCGCTTGAACCCAGGAGGTAGAATTTGCAGTGAGCTGAGATTGCACCACTGCACTCCAGCCTGGGCAACAGAGCGAGACTCTGTCTCAAAATAGTAATAATAATAATAATGGTGATTTGAGGAAAAAAATATTTTTTTTTCCTCAAATCATTTTTTACCAGGAATTTTCTTTTCTTTTCTTTTTTTTTTTTTGAGACGGAGTCTGGCTCTGTCGCCCAGGCTAGAGCGCAGTGGCCGGATCTCAGCTCACTGCAAGCTCCGCCTCCCGGGTTCACGCCATTCTCCTGTCTCAGCCTCCCGAGTAGCTGGGACTACAGGCGCCCGCCTCGTCGCCCGGCTAGTTTTTTGTATTTTTTTTTTTTAGTAGAGACGGGGTTTCACCGTATTAGCCAGGATGGTCTCGAACTCCTGACCTCATGATCCGCCCATCTCGGCCTCCCAAAGTGCTGGGATTACAGGCTTGAGCCACCGCGCCCGGCCTTTTACCAGGAATTTTCTACTTGTGGAGTTATGTCTGTGCTCAAAAAGTTTCAGATTTTGGAGCATTTCAGGTTTTCAGATTAGGGAAACTTAACCTGTATTTTGAAATTTTTTTTAGCTGCAACAGTAGAAATCAAAAATCAAAACACAGCCACAGCAACACAGGAGGGTTCGAACAGAACCTAAACTGATTTTTTTTTTTTTTTTTTTTTTTCCCTGAGACAGGATCTCACACTGTCACCCAGGCTGGAGTTCAGTGGCATGATCAGAGCTCACTGTAGCCTCAAACTCCTAGCTCAAGCAATCCTCTGGTCTCAGCCTCCCAACTAGCTAGGACTACAGGCACATGCCACCACGCTCAGTTAATTTTCTTTTTAGAGACAGGGTCTTACTATGTTGTCCAGGCTGGTCTCAAACTCCTGGACTCAAGCAATCCTCCTGCCTCAGTTTCGCAGTGCTGAGATTATAGGCATGAGCCACTGTGCCTGGCTGGCCTAACCATGATTTTTAAGCTATAATATCTGCTTATTTGTCAAAGGAAAGGCAGAAGAGTATTTGGTACACATACATCTCCTCAGACAGAGTTAAACAGTCTCTCCTCTGTATCCCCATAGTCTCTTATGCATAGCTCTACTAAGGCATTTATCATATTATGGCATAAATTATTTACCTGTTTCTCTCCTCCCATTCCCAAGAATTGCTTAAAAGAAGTGACTGTCTTTTAATCACCTTGACTGAAGGCAGTATAGTGTAGTGGTTAAGGGTGAGACGCTGGAGTTTTAGGATGCTTGGTCTCCAATCTGTTTAATAATTGTGCGACCTCAGGAAAACTACTTAAGAAACTTTCACAGAATTGGTATAATCAAATGAGTTAATATTTAAAGTGCTATATGTTATCAATTTTTCTTTTTTTTTTTTTTGAGATGGAGTCTTTCTCTGTCGCCCAGGCTGAAGTGCAGTGGCGCAATCTCGGCTCACTACAACCTCCGCCTCCTGGGTTCAAGCAATTCTCCTGCCTCTGCCTCCTGAGTAGCTGAAACTACAGATGTGCGCCACCACACCAGGCTAATTCTTTTGTATTTTTAGTAGAGGCAGGGTTTCACTGTGTAGGCCAGGCTGGTCTCAAACTCCTGAGCTCAAGTAATCCTCCTGCCTCGGCCTCCGAAAGTGCTGTGATTACCGGCGTGAGCCAATATGCCCAGCCATTCAATTCTAAAATGATAGCTTTTCATTTTTTAACATCTCTGAAGTTAAGATGTATTTTACAATTAATGCTGTACAATGAACAGTTTAATTGGCAAGTTTTTCTCTTTTTTTAATCAACTTTTATAGGGGTCTCTTTCTTAACATATGTAAAAATTGTGTACTTTATAACCAATGGCATTAGATTCAATGAAATACTATAGTAAACATTCCGTGAAAGTAAAGGATTATTGCTATTATTAGTATTATTATTACTATTGCCATTATCATAGTAACTGGTAAAGAATAGGTACTTGGTAAATGTCCATTAACTGTAATAATAAATAACATTGTAATTTTTAAAAAAGGACATAGATTTTCATGTGAACATATTGAATTATAAAAAATTGTCTAATAGCATATACTATGTAAAAAGAGTTAACTAACTTTATGCATGCTACTCAAAATTTTTTTTTTTTTTAGATGGAGTCTTGCTCTGTTGCTCAGGCTGGAGTGCAGTGGCACAATCTCAGCTCACTGCAACCTCCACCTCCCAGGTTCAAGTGATTCTCCTGCCTCATCCTCCCAAGTAGCCAGGACTATAAGCACATGCCACTATGCCCAGATAATTTTTGTATTGTTAGTAGAGACGGGGTTTCGACACGTTGGCCAGGCTGGTCTCAAACTCCTGACCTCAGGTGATCCTCGGCCTCCCAAAGTGCTGGGATTACAGGTGTGTACCACCATCCCCAGCCTAAAATGTTAAAACTAGAACATTTCAGTATTACCAAATAATTTATGAAATATACAGAAAAATACCTTGGAAATAATTTTCCATACACTTTGGAAAAACAGCCAATTTCTTCTTAATAGAAAGAGACAATTCAATAAACTCTCAATAAAAAGAGGGTTTAAGGTACTGCTCAGGGTGGGCACAGTGGTTCATGCCTGTAATCCCAACACTTTGGGAGGCCGAGGTGGGTGGATCACCTGAGGTCAGGAGTTCAAGACCAGCCTGGCCAACATGGTGAAACCCCGTCTCTAGTAAAAATACAAAAAAAAAAAAAAAAAAAAAAATTAGCCAGGTATGGTGGCAGATGCCTCTAATACCAGCTACTCAGGAGGCTGAGACAGAGAATCAATTGAACCCAGGGAGCGGAAGTTGCAGTGAGCCGAGGTCGCGCCACAGCACTCCAGCCTGGGCAACAAGATCAAAACTCCGTCACAAAAAAAAAAAAAAAAAAAAGGTACTGCTCAAAGTACCTAAAGGACTTAAGTATCAGCATTAAAATGTTTTATATACAATACCATCTGAACATATTTATATTAAATGCTGCTTCTTTTATATTGTTAGATTGTATTTTTATGATGACCTAATTAATAATCAACAGAAATACAAGATATGCAGAAACAAATATATTAGCTTTAATATGCTAAAATTTTATCACTTTAGGCCGGGCGCAGTGGCTCAAGTCTGTAATCCCAGCACTTTGGGAGGCCGAGACGGGCGGATCACGAGGTCCAGAAATCGAGACCATCCTGGCTAACACAGTGAAACCCCGTCTCTACTAAAAAACACAAAAAACTAGCCAGGCAAGGTGGCGGGCGCCTGTAGTCCCAGCTACTCGGGAGGCTGAGGCAGGAGAATGGCGTAAACCCGGGAGGCGGAGATTGCAGTGAGCTGAGATCCGGCCACTGCACTCCAGCCCGGGAGACAAAGCAAGACTTTGTCTCAAAAAAAAAAAAAAAAAAAAAAAAAATTTTATCACTTTAGCAGAGGGAAGCTACCCATGTAAAAAAAAAAACTACTGGTTTGATTTTAGGTTCACTTGGTTACCAGAGTTGACACATGATAGAAAACAGATGCAGTAAATGTGAAGGTTATAGGTTTTTTCTTAAGTCCCCTTTCAAGGTTAGATGACCCTTTATTGGATGAGGCTAGTTGGCCCTTGTTTTGACCAGAAACTACGGAAATACATTATATTCAGATAATATTCAAAAACAAAGTACCATAGAATATTTCTAAAAAGACAAGAGTGCTAAAGGGTTTACCAGTAAGTTAAGTTAAACTACTGACTACTTGTACCAAAAAGCAAAGAAATTAAAAGAACACAAAAGCCAGCTTGAAGGACTTTTCACTGGACAAATCTGGGACAGTGCTAGCATCAAAATAATGATAGTGAGCAGATTTTTAAGTCAGTGAATAAGAAATTCTGAATCCAGGCTGGGCATGGTGGCTCATGCCTGTAATCCCAGTACTTTGAGAGGCTGAGGCTGGTGGATCATCTGAGGTCAGGAGTTCCAGACCAGCCTGGCCAACATAGTGAAACCCCATCTCTACTAAAAGTACAAAACTTAGCTGGGCATGGTGGTAGGTACCTGTAGTCTCAGCTACTTGGGAGGTAGAGGCAGGAGAATCGCTTGAACCCTAGAGGCAGAAGTTGCTGTGAGCTAAGATCACACCACTGCACTCCAGCCTGGGAGACAAAGCAAGACTTCATCTCAAAAAAATAAAATAAAATAAAATAAAATAAATTCTGAATCCATTTTAATAAATGGATTGACAATTTGTTAAGGAGTTGGGTATTTGTGTAGTTAGTTTTAAAGTATCTCCCTCCAAAAATTGGCCGAGCACAGTGGCTCATGCCTGTAATCCCAGCACTTTGGGAGGCTGCGGTAGGTGGCCTCTTATTAATTATGAGCCTTTTCTCTATTAATTATAAAGAGAAAAGGTAACCTCACAGTGGAAAAGCTTGGCAGACACCACCACCTCATCAAGTGATCAAAGTCAACTTCATTAGTTCCTTCAGGCTAATTTCTACATCCTTTTAACTACCGTGCTTTGAAAACAGGCCAGGTGTGGTGGCTCATGCCTGTAATCCTAGCACTGTGGGAGGTGAGGCAGGCTAATTGCCTGAGCTCAGGAGATTGATACTAGCCTGGGCAACATGGCAAAACTCCATCTCTACTAAAAATACAAAAAAGAAAAAAAAAAATTAGCTGGGCGTGGTGGCACCACCTGTAATCCCAGCTATTCAGGAGGCTGAGGCATGAGGATTGCTTGAACCTGGGAGGCGGAGGTTGCAGTGAGCCGAGATCATACCATTGGACTCCAACCTGGGCAACACAGCAAGACTCTGTCTCCAAAAAAAAAAAAAAAAAAAAGAAAGAAAATAATAAACACATTGTATGTTAAAATAACATTTTTATGAAAAGTAACTGTTTTTCAAAATAAAATAATGCACGAAAAGAGTGGTATTGTTTTATATTTTTGTAAATCTCTTTAATATCTGGCTTAATAGAAAGTAGCAAGATTCTCATATCTGCTTCATATATACCCATTGTCACACAGATATGTATTTGGAAATGAAAGAGTCTTCTTTGATATGGCATCGAAATTCACTAAGTGGTAATTTGTTTGTTTGCTTTAGAGACAGGGTCTTGCTGTCCCCCAGGCTGAAGTTCAGTGGCTATTCACAGGCACGATCATAGCAACAACCTCAAATTCCTAGGCTCAAGTGATCCTCCTGCCTCAGCCTCTCAACTAGCCGAGACTACAGGTAGGCACCACCACACCCAGCTCAACAAGTGGTAGTTTCTTAAAAGTTCATTGCAATGTGGAACCTGAACCATGAGTAATCACTTCATACTCTATTATGTGAAAATCCATTGGCCCATCTTGAACTTTGAATGATCTTTCACCCATGCATGATTTTATAATAGCACGCACAGGTCATTTGGAAACTATTGATTCACTGAATCATACTGGTCTTCTAAATGTTGACACAGTATGCAATATTTTAAAAATCCCATTTGTTAACATCCAAGTTCATTAGGAAAATCTTTCAGAATTAAATGATGTCAAGCTCATCATGATGGCAGTGATTGCATCACTACACTCTAGCCTGGGTGACAGAGTGAGAACTTGTCTCAAAAAAAATAAATAAATAAAAGGGGAGAGAGAAAGACCCGTCTGTCCATCTGTACTTCAACCCCTTGGAGTGCCCTGATACAGTCTCGCACTGTCGCTCGGGCTGGAGTGCAATGGCGCGACCTCAGCTCACTGCAACCTCTGCCTCCCAGGTTCAAGTGATTCTCCTGCCTCAGTCTCTTGAATAGCTGGGATTACAGGCATGTGTTTTTGCAGTAGACCAATTCAGGTGCATATACTTTATACACATAACATGATTAATGTTTCAATGGTCATATATCTAATTTACAAGAAATATCACTGTTTCCTTACTTATGGGGAAAAATAAGTAAATATCAGGTATTTGCTGTTATGGCAATAGAGAATAAGCCCAAATACTAGTAATTTGCACAGAGAGACCAGTGATTGCTATTATCCGTGTCCAAGACAAAAATTAAAGGCAATCAAGGGAGTGACTCCTTCCTAGTTACATTGTCTCTCATTTGCCAGAGAGTTAGATCTTGAATTACAAAGTGTTTTATCTCCTATCACTCTGGATTCAACTGTACTATTGAGTGTACATATTCAACAAAAGCGTATGAAGCACTGACATGGGAACTTACTACAGTGCTTGTAGGACCATTAAATAGGTAAAACAGATTTTGAGTCTGCAGATATTTAATAAGATTATCACAAAAAGTTCCATTACATCTTTAAATATATAAATACTGATACCACATTTACAAATAATGAATGGACATTTTTATATAAGAGGTAATATTGAAATGACCTAATATCTAGGAAGAAAATAGTTTAAAAGTATCTTCAACAGTAAACAAAAATTTGAGATCTAGCTTATCCTGGATTTTATACTTGCTGTGATGAACTAGCACACAGTCTTTAACGCCTATGGAGTGTTGGGTTTTTTCACCTGCAGAGTGTTACAAAATTTCAAAGATGTGACCCGTATTTCTTCTAAAATAAAATTTTGATCATTCACAATGACAGTTTAGAGAGCTTTTAAGGATCTGGTTTTGTTTAGTTTTGGAGTTTTTAGTAAGCATACATTTTGCAAATCAGTAAACACAACACACAAAAAAGTAATGTGTACTGCCTATCCCCAGAATAGAACTACTATCAATGAAAATTGCTTCTGGCCGGTCGCGGTGTCTCACACCTGTAATCCCAGCACTTTGGGAGGCCAAGGCGGGTGGATTACCTGAGGTCAGGAGTTTGACACCAGCCTGGCCAACATGGTGAAACCTCATCTTTATTCAAAATACAAAAAAAATAGCTGTGCGTGGTGGCAGGAGCCTGTAATTACAGCTACTCAGGAGGCTGAGGCAGGAGAATCGCTTGAACCTAGGAGGCAGAGGCTGCAGTGAGCCAAGATGGCGCCACTGCACTGCAGCCTGGGTGACAACTCTGTCTTTTCTTTTTTTCTAAAAAAAAAAAAAAAAAAAGGGCCCAGCACGGTGGCTCACGCCTGTAATCCCAGCACTCTGGGAGGCCGAGGTGGGCGGATCACGAGATCAGGAGATCGAGACCATCCTGGCTAACACGGTGAAACCCCGTCTCTATTAAAAATACAAAAAATTAGCCGGGCGCGGTGGCGGGCGCCTGTAGTCCCAGCTACTCGGAGGCTGAGGCGGGAGAATGGCGTGAACCCGGAAGTAGGAGCTTGCAGTGAGCCGAGATCGCGCCACTGCACTCCAGCCTGGGCAACACACCCAGACTCCGTCTCAAAAAAAAAAAAAAAAAAAAAAAGTAAAGAAAATTGCTTGTGTGACAACAACTTGAATACTAAAAGTTGGTCCCTAGTTCCAATGGCTGAAGGCACCTTAATAGTTAAATGTCATCATACAGTTTAACCAGGTAGCTATTAAAACAGATAACCCAAATAAACAATAACACGACATTTGGCTGACCACCCTTTAAAACCTCTGAGGCTTTTCATGAGTGGGAAGGCTAGAATACTACTGAAGTACTCATTAGACTAACAAAATTATATAGAAGAATGATAATGTATTTCCATATTTATATTTCAAAACCTTATTCCTTGGCCAATACTTGTTAGTAAAGTGATTATGGTACTAAACCAAGTTTTAGACTGTAAACTCCTAGAAATTATCATTTCAAGTGTGTATTACATTTCAAGCAAATTTTAAACCGGTTTAAGATTCATCCTTAAAGAACAGTTAAAATTGATTGAAAATAATCCAATTTCACCGCACTTTATACATCATACCTGAAATGCAATGAAGACACATTATTATACAATAATGAAGAAGCAAAGATTTGGCCTCTTATCTGGGAAATCAGAGGGTGGACTACCTGGGCTCCTTTTAGCAAAACACTTTTCCAAAAGAAACTTATTTTTGTTTTCTTTAAACAATACTGTCCTGTCCTAAACGAAATCATTTTTAATCTTTTGAAAATCCACGTGTCTTTGCGTGTTTATTTATTTATTTTTAAATTTTTTATTTTTTGTAGTGCTAAAAAAAAAAAAAAAAAAAAAAAAAGATGCAAGGTTTCCAGCCCTGGGGACCAGGACGCTCTAGCTCCTGTCTCAGTTCAGCCCTAGCTCTAACTGTGACCTTGGGAAATGTCCCTGGCTCGGAGGACTCGGTTTCCCTCTCTTCTCAATTATGAGTGCTCGGAACGTGGGGATGGGACGGGCCCCCAGTACCGCAGACAAGGGGCTACAGCTTGTCCAGTTTCACGCAAATCCCCAGCCCTCCTCGACGCCTCGGCTCTTCCCATCCACTCAGCCACTGGCTCACTCGGAGCAGTGTGCTCCCGGTGCCCCCCGCGGGGTACCCTCGGTTCTACACGGCGCTCCCCTTTTGTGTCTTGCTGCTAGGAAGGGACCTTGCGATCATCCTTCCATCCGCGGAGAAACGCTCCACCTACCCTTCATTCTCGACCGGGTCTTTCCCGTTTCAGAGAACCCCTCACATTGCTGCCCTCGAGAGACCCCCGCCGTGGATCTGACTGGGAATCCCTCTCCTTCCCTCGTCTCAGGAGACCTTCCCTTCACACAGCCTTCACCTCCGGAGGAGCCCTCAATTCACACAACCCCATTCTTCCTCAAAGTCTCAGGGATTGGCACCCGGCTGCCTTTTGCGGAGCCGCAAAGGACCCTCAGCCTCCCCCACCTCCGCCATTGGGTTCTGGGGACCCCTCTCACCTCCGCGGTGAGAGATGTGTTTACTGAGGAATCGCTGCTTCTTTCTCTGGTGCAGCAAGGTCGGGTATTTAAGCAACAAGAATGAGGTCACCAAGTACCCTCCTAGCGTAGACAGAAGGTAAAAAGCCGCAGTGGACGACATCTCAGTCACCGTGTGGGAAGTCTCCCACCTCCGGGCCCTCTGAACTCCGCTGCGGCAGTAGCAACGACGGCGGCGGCGGCGACTGCTCGAGGTCTGCTCGCCCCCAGCCGGTGCCGGTGGTGCAGCGCATTTGTCAGTGCCGGCCTAGTGCGCATGTGCAGCTGGACCCCAGCGCCCCAGCAACAAAGGGACTCCGACGCGCAGGCGCGCTCCGGCTCTCGAGTAGGAGCCTGCAGAGATCCTGGAGTGAGCGTTTGTCACCTAGCTCTGTGGACCAACCTGCATGAAGAGAAAGCTTGCAAACCTGCCAGTGTGTTGACCATCACTCAAGCAGAAAAGACTATTCACGGATAACCTTTCCTAATTGGAAAATCCACATCAAAAAGGAAAGATTCCAGGGCGCATCTTAGCCCCTACTCTAGGAAATGCAAATAATTTTTACCTATGGAGGCAATAAAGCTTGCTAAAAACTGAATAAACTCATCCATTTATCTAGCCTAGAGAGAATTTCCCCTATGGTCACATATATTAGAAAAGGTACCGGTTTACCAGTCAACTATCTGAGAGATCGACCCCTCTCCTCTCATTTCATTGTGAAAGTGCAATCCTCATTCTTTGTACACAATAGGCACTGTAGAAGTATTTGCTGGCTTACAAGTCCGTATAAAATAAGGAAACTTTGTCAAGGTTATAAAGTATTTTTTTTTCTTTCAGCTTCTAAAAACATGTATTCTAAGGAAACAATCAAAGATACATGTTAAAGATTTCAGTTAAAAAAATGTTTATCAATGTATTTTTATAGTAGTAAAAAAATTAGAAACAAGGTTATACAGTATTACCTAAAAGTCCTAGAAAGACAGATAACTACGTTCCAGAAGGCCCTACTAGTTTTCCTTTCATCAAACAAATTACAAACTGCTAACACACGAAGAGCCACACTTAATGCAAAAGAAATAAATCATCCAGGACTGAGGGAGAAATTTTACGGAGAAGACCGTATCTCCCACAGGACTAGAAAAGCAGAGTGAGTATTTAAAATCCTGTGATTCAGTTGGGTGCGGTGGTTCACGCCTGTAATCCCAGCACTTAGGGAGGCTGGGAAGGGTGGATCGCTTGAGCCCGGGAGTTCGAGACCAGCCTGGGCAACATGGTGAAACCCCATCTGTACGAAAAATAAAACAAAAATAAGGCCGGCGTGGTGGTGTGCACCTGTAGTCACGCTACTCGGGAGGCTGAAGTGGGAGTATTGCTTGAGCCTGGAAAATCGAGGCTGCAGTGAGCTATGACTGCACCACTGCACCCCAGCCTGGGCAACATGGCAAGACCCTATCTCAACTATAAAAAGAAAATTAGAAGAAAACAGGGGGTGGCCGGGCACCGTGGCTCAAGCCTGTAATCCCAGTACTTTGGGAGGCTGAGGCAGGCAGATCATTTGAAGTCAGGGGTTCAAGATGAGCCTGGCCAACATGGTGAAACCCCATCTCTACTAAAAATACAAAAATTTGCCAGGGACGGTGGCACCCACCTGTAGTGCCAGCTACTCGGGAGGCTGAGGCAGGAGAATCTCTTGGACCCAGGAGGCAGATGTTGCAGTGAGCGGAGATCGTACCACCGCACTCCAGCCTGGGCGACAGAGCAAGACTCCGTCTCAAAAAAAAAAAAAGAAAATCCTTTAGTCGAGGTTGAAGTGAGCCTTGATGGTGCCACTGCACTCCAGTCTGGGCAACAGAGCAACATTTGAGGAAACTCACAGATTAAAAAATTGTGTCTTCTGTTTAGGGTTGTTAAACTATTTCCTGTAGATCAACTGAGGCACATAGTTCTATTTTTCAAAATATCACCTGACGGCAATGGAAGGGTCTAGAATAAACCACTGTGGCATAAAAATTATTTTGAAGCTGGGCATGGTGGCTCATGCCTGTAGTCCCAGCACTTTGGGAGGCCGAGACAGGCAGATCACCTGAGGTCAGGAGTTCGAGACCAGCCTGGCCAACGTGGTGAAACCCCGTATCTACTAAAAATACAAAAATAACCCAGGCATAGTTGTGCATGCCTGTAGTCCCAGCTATTAGGGAAGCTGAGGCAGGAGAATGGCTTGAACCCGGGAGGCGGAGCTTACAGTGAGCAGAGAGCATGCCACTGCACTCCAGCCTGGGCGACAGAGCAAGACTCTGTCTCTAAAAAAAAAAATTAAAAAGAAAAAAAGAAAAAAAAAAATATATATATATCTGAGCTGAAGGCATTTAAATTCCTGGAATCCCTTATTTGCCTAAAATCAAAGGCTCCCAAAAGAACTTAACTGTCATAAATCTCCTCCCTGGGAACAACTCTAATCTTGTCAGAGATGAGAGAGAGACATTGTCACAAAAGTATGATATCACATGAGTATTCTCCTAAGGACACATTTATGTTTCCAAAAAATCATTTCTTTTCCAAAACGTGCTTTCTCCCCAGCTTCTAAGAAGTCATTTGTTCTTCTGGAAGTACCTCTACCCCTTCCCACCCAGTAAATTTTAGATGATACATAAATCTCACATTCTAACTGCTTTTTTTTTTTTTTGGTCTCTTTGAGACCACAGAGTCTCACTCTGTGGCCCAGGCTGGAGTTCAGCGGCGACATCTTGGTTCACTGCAACCTCTGCCTCCCCGGGGTTCAAGTGATTCCCCTGCTTTATATGTATATATAATATATATTTAAATACATATATATATATTTTTTTTGAAAGGGAGTTTCGCTCTTGTTGTCTAGGCTGGAGTGCAATGGCACGATCTCAGCTCACTGCAACCTCTGCCTCCCAGGTTCCAGCGATTCCTCTGCCTCCTGAATAGCTGGGATTACAGGCATGCACCACCTGGCCTGGCTAATTTTGTATTTTTAGTAGAGACGGGGTTTAGTCATGTTGGTCAAGCTGGTCTCGAACTCCTGACCTCAGGTGATCCAACTGCCTCAGACTCAAAGTGCTGGGATTACAGGCGTGAGCCACTGTGCCCCAATAATTTTGTATTTTTAGTAGAGATGGGGTTTCACCATGTTGTCTGGGCTGGTCTCGAACTCCTGACCTCAAGTGATCTGCCCACCTCAGCCTCCCAAAGTCCTGGGATTACAGGCTCATTCTTACATTTTCTAAGAAGACAGAACAACAGGAAAAGTATGAATTCAAAATCAGAGTTCTGAATTTTTTTATTATTTTATATAATTTTATTTTAATGAAGGTAAGAGAAGAAAGAGGAGCATTTACCCCCCCCTTTTTTTTTCTGAGATGGAGTCTCACTCTGTCACCCAGGCTGGAGTGTAGTGGCAAGATCTCAGCTCACTGCGACCTCCGCCTCCCAGGTTCAAGTGATTCTCCTGCCTCAGCCTCCCGAGTAGCTGGGATCACAGGCGCACGCCACCAGGCCTGGCTAATTTTTGTATTTTTAGTAGAGATGGAGTTTTACCATGTTGGTCAGGCTGGTCTCAATCTCCTGCCTTGGACTCCCAAAGTGCTAGGATTACAGGCATGAGCCACCACACCCAGCCTCTGTATATTTTTAAGTAAAAAAAATGGCTTTAAATGTAGCAAGATGTGTTAAATACATATTTCCTATATATTGAGACTAAAATCTACAATTCTATTTGTCCAACATTTCAAAATTAGTATGTCTATGGAAACATGATCAATTACACAAGAGTTTAGATATGTTAACTTACTTTGTACTTACCTAATTGGTGATATATATCTAATTGGTGATAAAGCACAATATACCACTATATCTCCATCTGATTGGTGATAACTAGATGGTGATTAAAATTAGATGGTGATATAGTGGCATATTGTCATGTTGATGCTGGTGAATTACCATAGATTGGTAAGATTTTTTTTTACTTTTTTTTTTTTTTTGAGACGAAGCCTCACTCTGTCACCAGGCTGGATTGCAGTGGTGCATCTCGGCTCACTGCAACCTCTGCCTCCCAGATTCAAGCGATTCTCCTGCCTCAGCCTCCCAAGTAGCTGGGACTACAGGGGTGTATCACTACACCCAGCTAGGTTTTGTATTTTTAGTAGAGATGCGGTTTCACCATGTTGGCCAGGATGATCTTGATCTCTTGACCTCGTGATCCGCTTGCCTTGGTCTCCCATAGTGCTGGGATTACAGGCATGAGCCACCGCGCCTGGCCCAAGATTTTTTTTTTTTAAAACAGGGTTTTGCTCTGTTGGGGTGGTATGATCACAGCTCACTTGCAGCCTAGACCCACTGGGGTCAAGCCATCCTCCCACCTCAGCCTCCTGAGTAGCTGGGACTACAGGCATGCACCACCACATCTATTTTTTCTTTTTTTTTTGTAGAAACAAGGTCTCACTATGTCTTCCAGGCTGGTCTTAAGGGATCCTCCTGCCGCCTAAGCCTCCCAAAGTGCTGCAATTAAAGGCATGAGCCATTGTGCCCAGACTGATTGATAAGATTTGGATCACTTAGCAAATTGTTTCACAGTACAGGAATTTTTAAAGAATAGTTTGCATTGACCGGGCAAGGTGGCTCACGCCTGTAATCCCAACACTTTGGGAGGCCAAGGCAGGTGGATCACCTGAGGTCAGGAGTTCAAGAACAGCCTGGGCAACATGGTGAAATCCTGTCTATTAAAAATGCAAAAATTAGCTAGGCGTCATGGCATGCGCCTGTAATCCCAGCTACTCAGGAGGCTGAGGCAGGAGAATCACTTGAACCCAGGAGGCGGAGGTTGCAGTGAGCCAAGATCACACTATTGCACTCCAGCCTGGGTGACAGAGTGAGGCACCGTCTCAAAAAAAAAAAAAAAAAAAAAAAAAAAGAAAAAGAAAAAAGAAAAAAAGAATAATCCACATTAATATACTGGATTAAAAAGTTTAGTTCAGATAATATTCATTTAAAATACAGTATCTCATCAGGCCAAGGTAAGAACAAAACAGTTTAAAGTACCAGAATTGTGAGTCAACCAATTGTGCTTTTTTTGGAATTAAGTCAAATATCTTCATATTATTACCAGATAACCTAATCTCTCAAATTGTTTCGAAGATAATTTCAAGACTAGCATCTTAATAAAAATCCCGGCTAGGCTGGGCGTGGTAGCTCACACCTGTAATCCCAGCACTTTGAGAGGATGAAGTGGGTGGATCACCTGAGGTGAGGAGTTCGAGACTAGCCTGACCAACATAGAGAAACCCTGTCTCTACTAAAAGTACAAAATTAGCCGGGTGTGGAGGCACATGCCTATAATCCCAGCTACTCAGGAGGCTGAGGCAGGAGAATGGCTTGAACTTGGGAGGTGGAGGCTGCGGTGAGCTGTGATTGCACCATTGCACTGCAACCTGGGCAACAAGAGTGTAACTCTGTCTCAAAAAAAAACAAAAACAAAAACAAAAAACAAAACAAAAAAAACCCAGCTAAAACATTATTTTAACAAAAACAAGATTTTGGCTCAACATGGTTATGCAATATTCAGTTATAACAGAAACATGTTTAATTATGGAGAGTAAAACAGAAACGAGAAACAACAGGTATCATCCATGTATTTTTTTTTTTTTTTTTTTTTGAGACGGAGTCTCGCTCTCTCGCCCAGGCTAGAGTGCAGTGGCCAGACCTCAGCTCACTGCAAGCTCCGCCTCCTGGGTTTACACCATTCTCCTGCCTCAGCCTCCTGAGTAGCTGGGACTACAGGCGCCTGCCACCTCGCCCGGCTAGTTTTTTGTATTTTTTAGTAGAGACGGGGTTTCACTGTGTTAGCCAGGATGGTCTCGATCTCCTGACCTCGTGATCCACACATCTCGGCCTCCCAAAGTGCTGGGATTACAGGCTTGAGCCACCGCGCCCGGCCTCATCCATGTATTTTATATTCTTTTCTAGAACAATCAATCTTTATTAGAAAGTTGTAGCCACGTTTACAATAAATATCAACAATATAATAAAACAGTGGAACAAATTAGTTCCCAAATACTCAACTCCTGTAACCAAAACACATTTTGGATTTAGGAAAACACAGTAAACACATACCAAAAACAAAAACCAGCTCAAGCATAGGACTGAACTGGCTGGAAAACACTTATTGTGTTACTGCCTTAAGAACTCCTCGGAGCACCTTGTAGCTCATTAACTGCACATTTTCCTTAGGGGGGAAACAAGGTCCTCTCTCAGTCACATATGCATAAGGAAATCTCAAAACCCAAAGGCCATCAGGTGGAAGGGTGATTTCTTGTTTTTCTGGGTAGAATACCGGACATGGTGGTGGGCCTGGTTGAACCTGAAAAACACAGGTAGTATAATTATTTTCACATTTCTCAATATGAAACAACTGAAAGATAAATGCCTAAACAAACGATAGATTCAAAGAACATATAAGGCCAGACGTGGTGGCTCATGCCAGTAATCCCAGCACTTTCGGAGGCTGAGGCAGGTGAGTCACGAGGTCAGGAGTTAGAGACCAGCCTGGTCAACATGGTGAAACCCCATCTCTACTAAAAATAGAAAAAATTAGTCGGGTGTGGTGGCATGTGCCTGTAATCCGTTATTAGGGAGGCTGGGGCAGGAGAACAGCTTGAACCCAGGAGGCAGAGGTGCAGTTAGCTCAGATAGTGCCACTGCCCTCCAGCCTGTGCGACAGAGGGAGACTCTGTCTCAAAAAAACAAACAAACAAAATAAATAAAAGAGCATATAAGATTAAGCAGATATGGGTATACTCCTAACTCTTATTGTATCCAATATATTATTTAGTCTCAAATATTATTCTGCTTTTCTCCAGAATTTTTTTTTTTTGGTGGGGGAATGGAGTCTCAGTCTGTCACCCAGGCTGGAATGCAATGGCGCAATTTCAGCTCACTGCAACCTCCGCCTACCAGGTTCAAGTGATTCTCCTGCCTCAGCCTCCTAAGTAACTGGGATTACAGGCGCCTTCCACCATGCCTGGCAATTTTTTTGTATTTTTAGTAGAGACGGGGTTTCACCATGTTGCCTAGGCTGGTCTCAAACTCCTGACTTCAGGTGATCTGCCTGCCTCGGCCTCCCAAAGTGCTGGAATTACAGGAGTGACTCACCGTGCCTGGCCTTTTCTCCATAATTTTAACTTCAAGTTCTGCCTTTGAATGAAATGATGTGAATTGATGGTGTGAATGGATTAAAATACCCACAATGTATCTTTTAAAAAATAGAATATTAGGTATAGAAGGTATTTAAATTTAAGACCTATTTAATTAAATAATTCATTTTTTAATTTAATTTTTTGTACAGATGTAAGTCTCACTATGTTGCTCAGGCTGGTCTTAAACTCCTGGGCTCAAGCAATCCTCCCATCTTGGCCTCCCAAAGTTCTGGGATTACAAGCATGAGCCACTGCCCTCAGCCTGAAATAATCAGTTTTGATGCTAACTTGTACTTTTTAAAATCAATCAAAACAAACATCAGCATTTTTTACTTGTTTGGGGTGGCAGAGGGTTATATTTCTTACCTGAGGCATTAGTATTATCTGCAAAGGAGCATCAGGAACCACAACAAAAAGCCTCATAAGTTGAGCATAATGAGGTTTCAGCCCTCTACCTTGAGAGGATGACAGAATATATAAAGGCATGTCACTATTTAGGGCTTTTAAAGCTGATTCCTTTGGCCCACTTCCCATTACTTTCATTACTTTGTCAGGCCCAGAGCACATGAATCTCCGTCCTCGAGAGTCTTCGTATTCAAAGCCCACAAAAGCTCGAGCTATGTCATCTCGCCGTCTTCCTCTTCCCATTACAACTGCACTTCTCTTTCCAGGAATAGCTTTATTTGGAGCAGGCCAAGAGTTTGTGTCTAAGTCTCCTTCATCTTCAGCTCTAGTCCTGATGACAATGTCCCAAGGCATAAGATAATTTGTTCCTGGAATGAACCCCTGTTGGTCCAAACCTGTATGAAAGTTATAAGACTTAGCAGGGCCTAGTTTAACCAAAGACCAGCTGGAGAATTTGGGTAGGAGACCTTTAGGGCAATTTGAATGTAGCATGCCTGGGAGATACTCAACTGTGGATGCCTGTCGATCAACCAAGTTTGGTCTCTTCTCAGTTTTCACTTCTACTTGACCATGAACTTCTGGATTGTCTCCTCCTGCTTGTGGATCAGCTGGATAGGTACCTAAGCTATCTGTGGATTGGCCCAAACTCAAAGCTAAACTCAGGCTTGTGCTCTCTCCTTGGGTTTGAGGTTCTTTTTCTTTAAGTTTATCAGCATCTGAATCTGGAGGAGCAGGAGAGGATTCATTTTTAGCAGGAGCAGGATCTGGAGTACTTGGTTCAAATACCGGGAAATTGATATGATCCAATTTTCCACAACACTTTTCTTCCAGAAGCTATAGAGGGGAAGAAAAAAATTCAGTACGTTTTTCATTTTAAATAATACATTCTTCATTCTAACAAGATCAGTAATTGATGTGTAAGTAAATATGTACACATAAAGAACTTGCTCTTGTTTATGTATTATACTGCAGTTGCATTTGTTTTCTACTTATTCTGCTATTGAAAATATGTTTTTACTCAGATGATATTTAACAAAAAAAGAAGGAAGAAGAAAAAATTCAGTCTACCTGATAAAAGTCATAATTGGCTGCTTTGATATCAAAAGGATCATCTCGAGGTGCTTGTTTCCTTCCACAGTTGCAAGCACCAGTAGATCGAGCTCGGCTATTGTGATATAGCACAGGGGGATTTCTATCGGCCTCTGGTTTTTCTCCTGGAAAATATAACAGCCACTATTAATTTCACAAACACAATGTGCAGTCAAATTTACTTTGCATTCTACAACATCTAACCCCACAAATACTCCCAAAAATTCTTTGGAAAGAAAAACAAACAAAAACCTTACCTAAATACACATAACAGAAGAAGAAAGTGAAAATATATAAAATAATTTATATTATAAATCTAAAGTTTAGAGTTTTTAAGTGAATTTTTCCTCCTGCTATCATCATCATCATCATGTACCATCATGTAACATAACATTCATTTTAGTTCAACAAATTCTCCAAGGCAGAAATGTTAATATGAAATGTCTGAAATTTTATACTACTTAATAATTCTCATTTACCAATTCACTGGGACTTATTCTTTAAATGAAAAAAATAAGAAAGTAGTCATAGCTGGTATTTTCCTTTTACAGCAGGAGAGAAAACGTATAGCTGATGCACCTAAATTTCTGTAGGGCTCTTTCTAAAATATCAATACATAGTGAACAGACTATCTTAAAACAAGAATGAAAACACAGCTCACAGTTTTTATTTCAAAATGCTGAAAAAATTTTAGCTACCTGATTTAGGTAATGAGTGGAATTTGTGCACACAGTGTTGATCAGTTAAACTCCTCTCCTCACAGAGCTGATGGCCATTGCTCCAAAATTTGTAGCAGTCCTCATGTAACTGCATGGCATATTTATGAAATGCTGGACCTCTAGCATGTTGACTGTACACTCGAAGAGCCTGGGCAAGCTGATTCTTATGGACAGTCATTGTGTAATTATGAGGCAAATTTGACTGGTAGGCACTGTGGGCCATGGGTAAAGCTTTTTGGCATCGATTTTCTGAGAATTTTGTGTCAATATCCAAAAACCCTTCCAAGACTTTAATACTGCTTAAAATCTTAGATGTTAGCTCTCCAGTGGGTGACCCCAAGTCCTCCTCTTTCCCATCAATAGCCACTTCATACAGTTTTGAAGCTGCTGAGATCCACTTCTGATAAGTAGGAAGTTCGAAATGGGAAGGCTGTGGGTTCCTGCCCACACTGTCATCGAAACCTTTCTTGCTTAGGACTAGCTCCACATGCTGCCATAGGAATTCCCGAAGAGTGAAATCCACTAGCTGGCCTGAAGAACTGGAACTGCTGCTGTCAATGTGAAAGGAAAGTTGTTGTCGGCTGTGCTGCCTCATTACCTGGTATCGCCTAGGCCCAGAAAGGGGTGCAGGCACCAGTAAAGATTCCGGGTCCTTCACAGTACAATGACTCCTAAGTTGGTCCAGCAACATACCTACTGGGTCCTCCTCCTGGCTTCCGGGTACTATGTACACGAAAGCTTGGTTGGCAGGCACAGTAAAGAGGCAGTTGATGCTCTGATTAGTCAAGACACGACTCTTTCGGAAGATTCTATAGATCTGGTCCTCCAGGGCATGCTGCAGTCTCCTTTTGGGAGAATGTTTCTTGGGCTTGTCTGGATGAGCTGGGTCTTGGTTCCGAGGAGGTTCTACCTTGAGGGCTCCATTGAGTTGAAAGAGGAAAAGGAGTCTAGGTGGGCAAGGTCGGCAGTTTAGCTTCCAGTCTTTGCCAACTGGACAATCCTTAATGGCTGTTTTAAGGAGTGGCAGGACCTTCTGTCTCAGCCCATCTAGGGCTCTGAATACTCGATCATAAGTTATATCAAAGGAACAAGTGGGATGGACCAGAAGCAAGATATGACAGACAGAGAATAGGTAAAGGAGACTGAGGCACTGCAACTTCTCTTGATGCTTCCAGAACTCGTGTGCTTCTGCATGAGGTAAAGAAAGTCCACCTCCAGCTTCCCCGCTCTGAAGAGCCCGACAAGCCCGTAGAAGCTGTGAATTGTCACAGATGGAGGTGAGGAGAAGATAGAGAACTTTGCTTTCCTGATTGTAGTAGGCCTGCAGAAGGCTGTAGTCCTGGGAGCCTGCCTCCGTTCGGTTACCTTCCGCGGCAGCTCCACTTCCCCGAACTGAATCCCCGTCTGCAGCCCCAGGGTCTTCGGCTCCACCGGCCTCACCCATGGCGCCAGCCTCAGTCCTGATTCCAGGCCCTGGATCCCCAGGATCTTGGTGGCGAAAGACTGGAAAGACCTGTCGGTCGCACACCGTATTCACAAGAGAGAACTTCTCGGAATTCAGCCGTAGAGCCGTCTTGCCGAAGATTCCCACAACACAGATCTCATCCTCCCGCCATGGAGGCTCCGGTCCGCCAGCCGCGCTCCCTCCGCCCTCGGTAGAGGACCCTCCGAGACTTTCAGAGCCCATCCAGGCTGACGCTCCCATTAGAAGCTCTCGCAAGCTCACGGGACCCGCCATAGTGCAAAGCCTTCTCTAGAGTCCTTCCGGTCCGTTAGTAAAACCGACCGGCTTTTCTCCAATTTTGAAATCCTTCCTCCGCTTCTTCAGTTCCTGCTTTCCCGTCACTTGGGTTCCGCCTCCTCTTCTCTCCTAGTTTAAGAGTTTCCTCAGCTGTAGGAACTGAGATATCAAAACAAACAAACAAACAAAACAAAAACAAAACAACACACACACACACACACACACCCCTGGGGACGAGGGCGGTGGCTCACGCCTGTAATCCTAGCACTTTGGGAGGCCGAGGAGGGCAGATAACCTAAAGTCAGAAGTTCGAGACCAGGGTGGCCAACATGGTGAAACCCCATCTCTACTAAAAATACAAAAATTAGCCGGGCGTGGTGGCGGGCGCCTGTAATCCCATCACTCGGGAGGCTGAGGCAGGAGAATCGATTGAACCCGGGAGGCGGAAGTTGCAGTGAAACGCAATCACACCATTGCACTCCAGCCTGGGCAACAAGAGCGAAAATCCATCTCAAAAAAAAAAAAAAATTAAAAATTAGTCAGGGGTGGTGGCGGGCGCCTGTAGTTCCAGCTGCTCAGGAGACTGACGCAGGAGAATTGCTCAAACCGGGAGGTGGAGGTTGCCGTGAACCGAGATCGAGCCACTGCACTCCAGCCTGGGCGACAGAGTGAGACACCTTGTCTCAAAAAAAAAAAAAAAAAAAAAAAAAAAAAAAAAAAAAAAAAAATTGTGAAATATCTTTGTGTGTAAATTATAACTTGCAGAACCTCTTTAACTAGCAGGCATATTGACAAATAGCTGCCAGGATAAAACTTACAACCAGATTTAAATGTATAATTATAACAAGTTTATTATTCTGGGGTTTTTAAAAAAACTTTGAATCTAAAAAAAAATCTATAGCACTATACAATAACATGACTGAATCTTTAAAATAAATGTTGATTGAAAGAAATCAGAAACATATATATACCCTGTAATTCTATTTCTTTCTTTCTTTTCTTTTTTTGAGATGGAGTCTCACTCTGTGGCCAGGCTAGAGTTCAGTGGCACGATCTTGACTCACTGCAACCTCCAGCTCCCGGGTTCAAGTGATTATCTTGCCTCAGTCTCCCGAGTAGCTGGGGTTACAGGTGCGTGAGACCACACCCAGCTAATTTTTGTATTTAGAGACAGGATTTCACCATGTTGGCTAGGAACTCGTGATCTGCCTGCCTCAGCCTCCCAAAGTGGTGGGATTACAGGTGAGAGCCACTGAGCCAGACCTGATTCTATTTCTATAGGGTTCAAAAGCAAGCAAAATAAACCATAGCATTTAGGGGTGGGTTCTTACTAAAAGCAAGGAAATATTTATTGTACAAGCAGGTCAGTGATTACTTAGTGAGGGAAGGGATTATGATATGATAGAAGAAGGAGACACGTAGGGCTTCTGAGGATACTAATCATACATATTTTTTGGTGGTTATGTGTTTTTGTTATATATATGTAAAACATATATATTGAAAATATATATATATATAGAGAGAGAGAGACAGAGTCTTGCTCTGTTGCCCAGAGTGGAGTGCAGTGGCACAATCTAGGCTCACTGCAAACTCCACCTCCCAGGTTCAAGCGATTCTACTGTCTCAGCCTCCCAAGGAGCTGGGATTACAGGCGCACCAACAGGCTCGGCTAATTTTTGTATTTTTAGTAGAGATAGGGTTTTGCCATGTTGGCCAGGCTGGTCTCGAACTCCTGACCTCAAGTGATCTGCCAGCCTCAGCCTCTCAAAGTGCTGGGATTACAGGAGTGAGCCACCGCACCCCGCCCCAGGCCTTTTTTTAATCTTCAGAAAGAGTCTTGCTCTGTCACCCAGGCTGGAGTGTAGTGGCGTGATCTTGGCTCACTGTAACCTCTGCATCCCAGGCTCAAGTGATTCTCATACCTCAGCCTCCTGAGTAGCTGGGATTACAGGCATGTGCCACCATGCCCGGCTAATTTTCTTTTGTATTTTTGGTAGAGATGGTGTTTCACCATGTTGGCCAGGCTGGTCTCGAACGCCTGACCTCATGTCATCCACCCGCCTCGGCCTCCCAAAGTGCTGGGATTGCAGGTGTCAGCCACTGCACCTGGCCCCCGGCATATATATATATGTATTTTTTTTTTCTTTTTCTTTTTTTGAGACAGAGTCTCACTCTGTCACCCAGGCTGGAGTGCAGTGGTGCTATCTGGGCTCACTGCAACCTCTGTCTCTTGGGTTCAAGCAATTCTTCTGCCTTAGCCTCCCAAATAGCTGGGATTACAAGCATGCACCACCATGTCCAGCTAAATTTGTATTTTTAGCAGAGATGGGGTTTCCCCATGTCAGCCAGACTGGTCTAGAACTTCCAACCCCAGGTGATCTGCCCACCTCGGCCTCCCAAAGTGCTGGGATTATAGGTGTGAGCCACCACACTCGGTCTTGATTTTTTAATTCAAATGTATTTTCTATACTTAATATATACTTTTTGTCTTTTTTTTTTTTTTTTTCCTCTTTGTGGAGAACGGGGTCTCGCTGTATTACCCAGGCAGGTCTCGAACTCCTGGGCTCAAGCTATCCTCCCGCCTCTGCCTCCCTGAGAGCTGGGATTATAGGCGTGAGCCACCGTGCCCGGCTTAATATATACTTTTTTATAGGTATTATTTCTAGTTAAAAAAGGTTAAAAAGAGAAAAACTAAAACTTTTATTAATCTTTATTTAAAGATGCAAGGTAGAACACATTTTCACACTGGTACAATGGCAGTAGCAGCTTTGCAAATGTTTATCTATATGGACTTTTTTTTTTTTTTCCTGCCTGGCTTCATTATATAGTAAAGCATTTTTCTTTCTTTTCTTTTCTTTTTTTTTTTTTAAGACAGTCTTGCTCTGTCACCCAGCAGGCTGGAGTGCAGGTGGTATGAACACGGCTCACTGCAGCCTCAACCTCCTGGACTCAAGTGATTCCCCACCTCAGTCTCCCAGGTAGCTGGGACTACAGGCACACACCACCATGCCTGGCTAATTTTTTGGTTTTTGTTGAGACAGGGTCTTGCAACGTTGCCCAGGTTCGTTTTGAACTCTTGACCTCAAGTGATCCTCCTGCCTCGGCCTCCCAAAGTGCTAGGATTATAGGTGTGAGCCACTGCACGGGGCCATAAAGCATTTTTCTTTCTTTTCTTTCTTTTTTTTGAGACAAAGTCTCACTCTGTTGCCCAGACTGTAGTGCAGTGGTGTGATCTTGGCTCACTGCAACTCCCACCTCCATGGTTCAAGTGATTCTTGTGCCTCAGCCTCCTGAGAAGCTGGAACTATAGGCACATGCAACCACGCCCAGATAATTTTTATATTTTTTTTTGGTGGAGGGGGGTTTCACCATGTTGGCCAGGCTGGTCTCGAACTCATGACCTCAAGTGATCCATCCACCTCAGCCTCCCAAAGTGCTGGGATTACAGGTGTGAGCCACTGTGCCTGGCCCCCAGCCTATAATTTTTAAATTTGATATATTTTTTCTATACTTAACATATACTTTTTGAGACAGTTTCGTTCTTGTTGCCCAAGCTGGAGTGCAATGGGGTGATCTCAGCTCACTGCAACCTCTGCCTCCTAGGTTCAAGAAATTCTCCTGGCTCAGCCTTCCCAGTAGCTGGAATTACAGGTGCCTGCCACTACGCCCGGCTAATTTTTGTATTTTTGGTAGAGACAGGGTTTCACTATATTGGCCAGACTGGTCTCGAACTCCTGTCCTCAGGTGATCCACCTGCCTCCGCCTCTCCAAGTGCTGGGATTATAGGCGTGAGCCACTGTACCCGGCCAACATACACTTTTCTATAGGTATTATATTTCTAGTTAAAAAAAAAAAAAGGTTAGAAAAAGAAAAACCAAAACTTTTGTTCATCTTTATTTAAAAACATTTTACCAGATGCACCTTGGTTGTTTACATTCTCTGGTTGCCATTCAGTCTCAAAGTAAGCACCGGGAGCATATGATAAATAGTAGTTTAAGGAAGCCATAGCACTTACAGAGTTCTCAAATGGTTACAATATAAAATCTGTCATAAAAATCAGTAAAAGATGCAAGGTAGAACACATTTTAACACTGTACAATGGCAGTAGCAGCTTTGCAAATGTTTATCTATATGATTTCCATAGGACTTTTTTTTTTTTTTGCCTGGCCTCATTATGTAGCAAAGCATTTTTTCTTTTCTTTTTGAGATGAAGTCTTGCTCTGTTACCCAGCAGGCTGGAGTGCAGTGGTATAAACACGGCTCACTGCAGCCTCAACCTCCCGGGCTCAAGTGATTCTCCCACCTCAGTCTCCTGAGTAGCTGGGACTACCGGCACATGTCACCGCGCCCGGCTAATTTTTTGTTTTTTTTTGTAGAGATGGAGTCTTGCAATGTTGCCCAGGCTCGTTTTGAACTCTTGGCCTCAAGTGATCCTCCCACCTCAGCCTCCCGAAGTGCTAGGATTATAGGTGTGAGCCGCTGCACTGGGCCATAAAGCATTTTTTTTCTTTCTTTTCTTCTTCTTTTTTTTTTTTTTTTTGACACAGGGTCTCACTCTTCTTGTCCAGACTGGAATGCAGTGGTGTGATCTCGGCTTACTGCAACCTCCACCTCCAGGGTTCACGTAATTCTCGTGCTTTAGCTTCCTGAGTAGCTGGGACTATAGGCACATGCCACCACGCCTGGATAATATTTACTTTTATTTTTGGTAGAGATGGGGTTTCACCATGTTGGCCAGGCTGGTCTCAAATGCCTGACCTCAAGTGATTTGCCCACCTCAGCCTCCTAAAGTGCTGGGATTACAGACATGAGCCACCATAACTGGCCTTTTTTTTTTTTTTTTGAGACGGTCTGGCTCTGTTGCCCAGGATGGAATACAGTGGCATGATCTCAGCTCATTGTAACCTCTACCTCCCGGGTCTAAACCATCCTCCCACCTCAGCCTCACAAGTAGCTGGGACTACAGGTACGCAACATCATACCTGGCTAATTTTTTGATTTTTGGAAGAGACGGAGTTTTCATCACGTTGCCCAGGCTGGTCTCAAACTCCTGAGCTCAAGGCATCCACCTGCCTTCGCCTCCTAAAGTCCTGGGATTACAGGCGTGAACCATGATGCCCGGCCCTAGCATTTTTCTTATGATCTCTTATCCCACAAGAATGGTCAAGTCATTTAGCATTAAATGAATAGAGTACACAGTGGTTTACAATATTATAAACATTGTAAGTGCCCCCTAAAATATTATTGTTATAAATACTCAACTGCTTTATTCTCAGTGATTATTCCCTTTAATTTTACATAATGTAAATGTAGCTAGCAGGTTTTTTTGTTTTTTGTTTTTTGTTTTAACTTTTACTAGAAGCTGATATATCTCTTCACTACCTATTTAATTTTTTTTTTTTTTTTGAGACAGAGTCTCTTGCTGTCACCCAGGCTGGAGTGGCGGTGGTGTGATCTCGGCTCACTGCAACCTCTGCCTCCCATGTTCAAGCGATTCTCTGGCCTCAGCCTCCCAAGTAACTGGGACTACAGGCGCATGACACCACACCTGGCTAATTTTGTATTTTTAGTAGAAATGGGGTTTCACCATGTTACCCAGACTGGTTTTGAAGTCCTGACCTCCCCACTTGCCTCAGCCTCCCAAAGTGCTGGGATTACAGGCATGAGCCACCGTACCCGGCCACCTGTTTAATTTTCATCCATAAATGTGTTATAAATATAGATGTGGATCTCTGGCCAGGTGTGGTTGCTCATGCCTGTAATCTCAGCACTTTGGGAGGCTGAGGTGGGTGGATCACCTGAGGTGAGGAGTTCGAGACCAGCCTGGTCAACATAATGAAATCCCGTCTCTACTAGACATACAAAAATTAGTCAGGCACGGCAGTGTGCACCTGTAATCCCAGCTACTTGGGAGGCTGAAGCAGAAGAATTGCTTGAAACTGGAAGGTGGAGGTTGCAGTGAGCCAAGAGTGCGCCACTGCACTCCAGCCTGGGTGACAGAGTGAGACTCCATCTCAAAACAAAACAAACAAACAAAAAACATATATCTATAAAGATGTGGGTCTCAAAAACAGGACTGCCTCTTAGGTGATAAACATTGCCCCCAGGTCTGCTTTCTAGTCTGGTGACTTTACAACACTCTATTTGGCATCTTAATGCAATATTTATCTGTAGAAATCCAGTCTTTCTGGGGAGTTGCCTTTTAGTTTTAGAGATGCTCTGTTGCTCATGCTGGAGTATAGTGGAACAATCATAGCTCACCATAGCTTCGAACTCTTGGGCTCAAGTGATCCTTCCACCTCAGCTTCCCAAGTAACTTGGACACTTAGACTACAGGTATGCGTCACCATGCCTGGCTAATTTTAAATTTTTGATACAGATGGGGTCTCACTATGTTTCCCAGGCTGTATTACTGTCTTTGAATACATAGGTCAGTGACAACAGGGAACTAGGTCTCACAGTGACCTGCTATGGACTTGAGAATCCTTGGCAAGGCATTGTCGAAAATGTAAGGTTCATGTTGAAGTCGTCATAAAATTTTTATGTAGCTGTATAAATGTGGACAGCAGATATAAAAATAAGGAATACCTCAGACTTCTGTGAGCCAGATATAAGTACCTACTTAAGATGCTAGAAACTATATTCTAATTTAAATTCCAGGATAAACATCACTTTGGAGACTATATTTTCCCATCTGGTTCTCTTGATGATCATGCAAACTAGAAAATACCCAAATATCTGTATCCACTTTATATCACAGTATATGTGCACTCCATACATACTCTAATTCTCCAAATGGAATTATATTAGTATATCTATATATATATACACCCTACTACATTAAAAAGAATGATTTGGGTTTTTTTTTTTTTTTTCCCGAGATGGAGTTTCGCTCTTGTTGCCCAGGTTGGGATGCAATGACGCTATCTTGGCTCACTACAACCTCTGCCTCCTGGGTTCAAGCGATTCTCCTGCCTCAGCCTCCCGGATAGCTGGGATTATATGCACCCACCACCACGCCCAGCTAATTTTTGTATTTTTAGTAGAGATGGGATTCCACCATGTTGGCCAGGCTGGTCTCGAACTCCTAACCTCAGGTGATCCACCCACCTCAGCCTGCCAAAGTGCTGGGATTACAGTTGTGAGCCACTGTGCCTGGCTGGGTGTTTTTATCTGTATTTTTTATGGATCATCACATGGAGTCAGGCAGAGTTGGCATCAGTTTTGTTCATCAAAGCTGCTTGTAGAAAGTGGCAGAGTTGGAGTTGGGCTTCTAGGGTGAGCCAGCTATATAAAAAAAAAAATCCCAAATATAATATCAATAATATTCCTGTGATAAATACAACTCTCCTCCTTTCTTAACAGAACCCAGAATTTTTGCAGGGCAACACTGCATTCAGATTCCAAAAACCACTTTTCCCAGTTTCCCTGATGCAATCAGAAGTTCCTGGATAGGGCATCTTTGAAGAAATGAGGCATAGCTTATCTAACATTTGCCTTTCTCCTTCTTTTACCTAGAATGTGGACATGAGGCTTCAGGAAATGTAGCCATTTTGTATTAAGAGGATAAAAACCACACATTAAGGATGGAAGAACAGTGATTATATGGTGAAACCACTGTATTATAGTTGTGGACTTCCTACTTCCCAAAGAAATATTTAAATTAAAAAAATAAGTCCGGGAACTAAGCTATGACGATGCAAAGGCATAAGAATGATACAGTGGACTTTGGGGACTTGGGGGAAAGGGTGGGGTGGGGTGAGGGATTAAAGACTATACATTGGGAACAGTGTACACTGCCTGGGTGATGGGTGCGCCAAAATCTCAGAAATCACCACTAAATAATCAAACACTTTCTGTTCCCCAAAAACCTATTGAAATAAAAAATAAATTAAAAAAAAAAAGATAGTTGTAGGCTGAGCACGGTGGCTCACGCTTATAATCCCAGCACTTTGGGAGGCCGAGACAAGGGAATCACATGAGCCCAGGAGTTTGAGACCAGCCTGGGAGATATAGTGAGACCTCGTCTGTAAATTTTAAAAAAACAAAAAGGAGTTAGTTTTATATATTAAAAAACCAAAAATTCCCAATTTATTTATTTATTTGTCAAGGCAGAGTCTTGCTATATCGCCCAGGCTGGTTTCAAACTCCTGGCCTCAAGCAATTTTCTGGCCTTAGCCTCCCAAAGCATTGGGATTACAGGTATTAGCCACCACACTCTGCCATGTCCCTATTTGATTAAACCACTGTAGTCAGATTTCTGATACCTGAAGCCAAATGCAAAACCTGATACAGTTGCTTCAGAGTTTAAGAAAAAAGGAAGCCTAAGGGCTGGGTGGGATAAGTCATCTATGTCTAATAACAATTTTAACTAGACATCCTCCTCCTAAGTAGATTCTGGCAGCACAACATATGCCATAGGTCTTATCTGTGATTTTTGTTGTTGTTCAACATGTGGCTTTATAATTATTATAGTTTATCGATTTCCAGAGTTCTCCACTCACTGTACCTGTTATAAAGTGGGGCAGTGACAACAAGGATCTTAGAGGTAAACAGAAAAAGAAAGGGGCTAAGACCTTCTGTGAGGCCTTGTCCCTTTGCTCCCGCCCTTCACAATTTTGGGTAACACCAAGGAATGCGATTAGGGGTAGCATGCTCTAAGAGGAGGAAAGAAGAACCTGGTCACATCTCCAGAGAAAGCTGTATAGTGCCCAGGAGGACCAAGTTGATTGGTAAGAGAGAAATTATATTGTCCCACAAAAAGCACTGATTCTCAAACAGGGAACAAAAGGAAGACAGTATTGGGATGGAGAGTGTCAGCAGTGGTGTTTGGTATGTCCTTGCATCCAGAGAGAGAACGAACTATAAACTTCAAAGCCAAAGATGCTAGCAACCCTGTGTTCCAGCACTCCAGCAGGGGTGACCGATGGATGGCTGTTCTTCACAGATCTAATGATAGAGGCAATTAGGGAGATGACTAAGATCAACAGGGTTTGGAAGAAGTCACACCAGGGCCAGCTGATCTATTGGTTTTGGTGTGTGGTTGTACATGGAAGTGACAAAGAAAGCTGTCAAGACCTTTTCCTATCAACTCTGCATGGTCTGACTCCTAACTACATCTCCATCCCTGTCTGTCACCACCATCGGGCTCCCTCTGTTTTATAGCCACACTGGTCACTTCTCAGTTCCTTGAATAGGCCAAGATCCCTCCCACCATGGGACTCTTACACATGTTGTTCTTTTTGCCTGGAACTCTCTCCTTCCTGACACTCATGGTGGACCCAACCTACAGTTACCCTATCCAGTAAATGCCTCTTCCTTCTTTGATTCTCACCTCAAGCATCATCACTTCCTAAGGGAGTCCCTCCTAGATCATCCAGGCAAGATCAAGTTCCTCTCTGGGTTCCCACAGAACCTCATTCCTTTCCTTCACAGCATATACTGCCATGTGATAGTGTACAAATATGGGATTATTTGATGAATGCCTACTCTCCCCGCTAGACTGAAAGCTTCAAGACAGTAATCTGTATCTGTTTTTGCTTACCACTATATTCCCAGTACTTCAACACACTGCTGAGCATATAGGAAGTGCTTAATAAATATTTACTAAAAATATGTACTAAAGGAGGCCAGGCGCGGTGGCTCACGCCTGTAATCCCAGCACTTTGGGAGGCCGAGGCGGGTGGATCACGAGGTCAGGAGATCGAGACTATCCTGGCTAACACAGTGAAACCCCATCTCTACTAAAAATACAAAAAATTAGCTGGGCGTGGTGGCGGGCGCCTGTAGTCCCAGCTACCTGAGAGGCTAAGGCAGGAGAATGGTGTGAACCCGGGATGCGGAGTTTGCAGTGAGCAGAGATCTCGCCACCTCACTCCAGCCTGGGTGACAGAGTGGGACTCCATCTCAAAAAAAAAAAAAAAAGATGTACTAAAGGAATAAAATCAGACATTTACAGATAGACCACGATAATCCTACACACACACACACACACACATATATATATATATTTTTTGAGACAGGGTCTCACGGCTAATTTTTTTTTTTTTTTTTTTTTTTTTGAGACTAAGTCTCGCTCTGTCACCCAGGCTGGAGTGCAGTGGCGCGATCTTGGCTCATTGCAACCTCTGCCTGCCAGGTTCAAGTGATTCTCCTGCCTCAGCCTCCCAAGTAGCTGGGACTACAGGCACCCACCACCACACCTGGCTAATTTTTGTATTTCTGGTAGAGACGGGGTTTCACCATGTTGGTCAGGCTGGTCTCAAACTCCTGAGCTCATGATCCGTCTGCCTTGGCCTTCCGAAATGCTGGGATTACAGGCGTGAGCCACTGTGCCCGGCCATTTTTATATTTTTTTGGTGGAGACAGGGTTTCGTCATGTTGACCAGGCTGGTCTCGAACTCCTAGTCTCATGTGATCTGCCCATCTTGGCCTCCCAAAGTGCTGAGATTACAGGCATGTGCCACTCACTGTGCTTGGCCAATCCGACCTATATTTTATAGAATTTTATGAAGCCTAAATATGAAAATACTTTGTAAAATACAGTACCATGTAAAAATTATTATTACGAAGAAAGCAGCTTTAAATTATGATCATAAATTATGATGATTATTATTTATTTGAGACACAGTCTTTCTTTGTCACCCAGGCTGGAGTGCAGTGGTGCAATCACAGTTCACTGCAGCCTTGACCTCCTGGGCTCAAGTGATCCTCCCACGTCAGCCTCCCAAGCAGGTGGAACTACAGGCATGCACCACCAGGCCTGGCTAATTTTTTGTATTTTTTGTAGAGACAGAGTTTCACCATGTTGCCCATCTTGAACTGCTAGGCTCAAGCAATGCCCCCACCTCAGCCTCCCAAAGTGTTAGGAATACAGTCATGAGCCACCACACCAGGCCAAATTATTTTCAAGCAAAGGAACCAATATTCTTTTCCTAAAGGGTTACCTGAAACTTTCTCCTTAAGGCCTGAGTCATCACTGGAGTCAGTCCTGTTCCTGTTTCCATATTTTCTTTGTTGGTAAGAGGAGTTCCACCTGGGCTCCTACAAAGGTATTGAAAATAAAAGTAGCTGTGTTTTATGCCAACTTTTAAAATGGACTTAGAAGGCATAAAGATATGAGAGTGTATTACCTCTCTACATCGACTTTTCTAAGCAGTTTCCGCAGATCCATCTGACTTTTTCCAGGAGTACTGATAAAACAAAGATATAAAAATTAGAACTTGCCAGATTTTATTTTTTCCCAAAGGAAAGCAATCATTTCTATAGGCAACATCTGAGAAAGTAGTTCTATGTGTTACATTAAAAAATTGTAGTAGAGGCTGGGTGTGGTAGCTCACGCCTGTAATCCCAGCACTTTAGGAGGCTGAGGCAGGTGGATCATGAGGTCAGGAGTTCATGACCAGCCTGGCCAAGATGATGAAACCCCATCTCTACTAAAAATATGAAAATTAGCTGGGCATGGTGGCGGGCACCTGTCATCCCAGCTACTCAGGAGGCCGAGGCAGAGAATTGCTTGAACCTGGGAAGCAGAGGTTGCAGTGAGCCGAGATTGTGCCACTACTCTAGCCTGGGTGACAGAGCAAGGCTCCTTCTCAAAAAAAAAAAAAAAAAAAAAATAGCAGTAGATGCCAATGGGAACATAAGGTGATATAGCCATTCCAATACATAATACTTCTTGACCCAGGAGTTACATGTATAAAAATCCATCCTAGGGAAAAACTCAGCCATGTACAGAGTTGATAGGCACGGATGTCCAATGAAGACTTACAGAAATTAAATGTCATAACCTAAGCCAGGCACAGTGACTCACCCCTGTAATGCCAGCACTTTGGGAGGCTGAGGGGGGTGGGTCACTTGAGTTCAGGAGTTTGAGACCACCCTGGCCAACATGGTGAAACCCCATCTCTATTAAAACATATAAAAATTAGCCAGGCATTGTAGCACATGCCTGTAATCCCTGCTACTCAGGAGGCTGAAGCAGGAGAATCGCCGGAACCCGGGAGGTGGAGGTTGCTGTGAGCCGATATCGCATCACTGTACTCCAGCCTGGGCGACAGAGCGAGACTCCATCTCAAAAAATAAAACAATACAAAAAAAAATAAAACAGGTTGCTTTCAGATATTATATAATATGAAAACTAGGCCGGGCGCGGTGGCTCAAGCCTGTAATCCCAGCACTTTGGGAGGCCGAGACGGGCGGATCACGAGGTCAGGAGATCGAGACTATCCTGGCTAACACGGTGAAACCCCGTCTCTACTAAAAAATACAAAAAAACTAGCTGGGCGAGGTGGCGGGCGCCTGTAGTCCCAGCTACTCGGGAGGCTGAGGCAGGAGAATGGCGTAAACCCGTGAGGCGGAGCTTGCAGTGAGCTGAGATCCGGCCACTGCACTCCAGCCTGGGCGACAGAGCGAGACTCCGTCCCAAAAAAAAAAAAAAAAAAAAAAAAAAGAAAACTAGTATGTCTTGGAATCAAGTAAATATGGTATATGTGTGTATCTGTCTGTGTATAATCATACTGTAGATACAGTTTTGTCCATTCAATATATCATGAACTCTTCCCATCTTTTTGAAAATTAACTTAAAGTTTCATTTTGACATCTTCAAAATATGCAGTTCATTGCATGTAAATTTCACAGATAAAATCCTGTCTTGAGACATTTAGGTTATCATTTTTTTTTTTGAGATGGAGTCTCTCTCTGTTGCCCAGGCTGGGGTACAGTGGCACAATCACTTCTCACTGCAGCCTTGATCTCCTGGGCTCAAGTGATCCTCTTTCTTCAGCCTTCCAAGTAGCTGGGACCACAGGCACACACCACTGCATCAGGCTAATTTTTAATTTAATTAATTTTTTTAGAGATGGGACTCTCGCTATGTTGCCCAGGCTGGTCTTAAACTCCTGGCCTCAAGTAATCCTCCCACTTCGGATTCCCAAAGTGGTGGGATTACAGACATAACCCACCACACCCAGCCTAAAATTCTTGATAGTATATCTTTTTATCCCAAAATCTGTCATTAAATCAATGGCGTATCTTATAATAAACAGCATCTTTAAATGGGGCAATAAAGCATATGCCCAGAAAAAGACTAGAATGATAAACCGCAGTATGTTAATAGTGGCTATCTCCAATGATAGGACTATTTAGATAATTTTTGTTTTCTTATTTAAACTTTTCTGTAGATTTCTTTCTATAATGAGCATATATAACTTTTAACATTAGAAATACACACAAAAAATCTTGTTTTCCCGTTTTTTAGGCCCTTGTACGACAATATCATTCTTTTAAGAAGTAGTAGAGCATAGTACTGTGCAGTTCCTTACATTAAGACATTTGTAACTCGAGTTGATAACACTTTGGAGTTAGGTTTCAGGGTAACACGCTGCAAGTCAGAGACAGTAACTAGTGGATTCCGTGCTTTCGGCGATGGTATAAGCTTTAATTATAAAATGAGACATTATTAAAACAAATTTTAAAATATCACTCAAAATGTAAACATGCAAAAATGGCAAATATCTGAGTGCTGAGTATGTGTAAGATACATCCACTATTCTACCCAATTTTTATTCCAAAGCTTCAAAGGATGTCTCTACCTCTTCAGACTAATGGTTGGGAGATAAAATTGCCTAATTAAATCATTTTATAATATACACATTTTGTTGGGAAATCCAAAACTACTAAAATAAAAACATAAAAAACTTAAGTTGAAATGAAATGACTTCTCCCCCCAGCCCCGCCCCATACCCCCAGTTGTATACAAATTGAGATGAGGTCTTGCCATGTTCCCCGGGCTGGTCTTGAACTCCTGAGCTCAGGTGATCCTCCCACCTTGGTCTCCCAAAGTGCTGGGATTATAGGCATGAGCCACTCACCCTGCCTGGAATGACTTCTATACATAAGGCTTATGCTTATTTTCCAGAATGGGACAACAAGGTTAAAAGGAAAAAGAACATGTATATGGTCAATGACATCTTACCTTCCTCCTTTCATCTACACTCTGTGTCTTCTTTAATTTCACAGTCAGCAGATCTTTAACTGTTATCTGCATGGGTCTATCTTTTTTTAATGGTCCAGCCTTAAAATACATGGTGAGGTAAGAATTCAAATTGGAACCAGCACAACTGGTGAAATGCAAATCCAAATCTAGTTTTTAAAGACTCAGAGTTAAGAGGTAACTCTTATCTACCCTAGGAAACTTTCATATTCTTTCCACTCAACCAAGAATAATCCTGTTTTTATCATCCATTGAAAAGTATTCAGCAAAATGTAAGGCTTCCCACCTCTCCCCTAATTTTGTTTTTATAAGCTAAGGCTTTGCTAACAAATAAGAGATGGACCAGTTTCCTGCAATAATGCATCTTCCGCAGGAGTCATTACAATAAGACAAGAGTTGAAGGAGTTAATCGGGTTAAAGTGAAGTTTTCCTTGAATTACCTAGAAAGATGACTCAGTTTCCATAGAGCAAGAATGTATACAATAACAGAGGTATAATTAGGGCAAATATGACAATAGGCTCCGGGTTTTTTGTTTGTTTTTTTTTTGGTGTCAAGATTGGGAAGACTCTGGATTTAATTCAGCTACATTAAACCAAATGTATCCTAGTGAAAATTCAGCAGATTTTAAAACAGGGTCATGCCTGTCTTAGAGATTCACAAATTTTCTGGTCCCCTTGGTAAATAAGTAACTGAAATAGAGATTGATTCTCCAGCCTAATGACATGAAACTTTGGAATCTACTAACTCTTCGTTCTGACTTCACTCACTAAGCAATCTTCTATTTTTAATTTGGTTTCCTAGGGAGGTTTTCTTCCCTAGGAAAAAGCCATGCTGAGAAGCGAATAGGAATCTTCCACTCTATTGGGTTTCACACACATCACTTTCATTTCTCAATCCAGCTTCTAGGAATTCCTCAGGGACGGAGATTTTAAAAACATAGTAATTAAGATATGGAATCAGAACAAAATATAGCCTTCCGGCCCAAGCCCTGATTAGCCTGGTCTTAAAAGGCTACTTGGCTTTACTGCTATATTACACACTGACCAAAACATATCATTACTAGATTGTTACCTACCTGAAGTGCTTTAGCAAGACCGGGTTTTCTGAGCAACACAGGTGCTACTGGTGGTGGAGGAGGTGGCGGAGGTGGAGGCGGAGGTGGAGGTGGAGGTGGAGGAGGAGGAGGAGGAGGAAGATGGCTGGCTGGCTGTGGCAGTGTGGGAGGAAGCACAGCTTTGGAGTCTCCAGGGGTGATGAGAACACAGGCAGGCACATTTGTAAGTTTACCACTCACGTGACATGTTTGACCACAGCTTGGACAGGAAGACCTTTCTGAGATGGTCTGGAAGAAGACATCACATTTGGCAAATAAATAAGTTAATTTGATTCTTGAGGGTGACAGTCATCAAAATAATAGCTACCATGGATTGAATGCTTTCTCAGTGTACCATGTGCTTCATGATATTTTCTCATTTATAATCATAAGTTTCTTCATTTCATTCATTCATATGTTTATTTTGTATGTGCTATAGGCCAGGCACCATAGGTACAGTGTGAGCCCTGTGTGTCACCTCATGGAGCTGACAGTCCAGTGAGGGAAGACTGACATTAAACATGTACAGAAGAAGGCCGGGAATGGTGGTGCACACCTGTAATCCCAGCACTTTGGAAGGCTGAATCCAGTGAATTGCTTGAGTCCAGGAGTTCGAGACCAGTCTGGACAACATAGTGAGATCTCATCTCAAACAAAGATGCACAAACACACTCAAAACAAAACAATACTTCAATAAGAGCAATGAAGTGTGCTATGAGCATGAACAGCTGGAGGCTTGGGAAGTGATATTTAGCCATGATCTCAAGAATAAATTGAGACTTAGCAGATGAAGGGAGATAAAGACTAGGGGAAGAGTTCTTTGCAGAGGAAAAAATTACTTAATGCAGCCAAGAATATAGTACATTCAAGAAACTGATAAAGGCCAAGGATCTGGAACATGACTACTGTGGACTGAATTGTGTCCCAGAATTCGTGTGTTGAAATCTTAACATCCAGAACCTCAGAATGTGACTATATTTGGAGATAGGGTCTTTAAAGAGGTGATTAAGTTAAAATGAGGACGTTAGGGTGGGTCCTAATCCATTCTAACTGGTGTTCTTATAGTAAGAGGAAATCGGACATGCAGAGAGACATCAGGAATGTACTCACACAGAGGAAAGACTGTGTGAAGACAGAGTGAAGACAGCCATCTACAAGCCCAGGAGGAGCCTCAGAAGAAACTAACCAAGAAGTCACAGACTTCTTGCTTCTAGACCGTGAGAAAATAAATTTCTGTTGTATAAGCCACCCAGCCTGTGGTATTTTGTTATGGCAGCTCTAGCAAACAAATACAATGACCCTATGCAGTAAAACAGTGTATTAACTCCCTGTGCCTGCTGTAACAAATTATCCAAACTTGGTGGCTGAAAACAATTGAAGTTTATTTTCTCACAGTGCTGGAGGCATAAAGTCTGACATCAAGGTGTTAGTGGAGCTTCACTGCCTCCCATGCCTCTGGGGAAGAATTGGTTCCTTGACTCTTTTGGCTTCTGGTAGCTGTCAGCACTCCTTGGTTTGTGGCTACAGCACTCCAACCTCTATCTCTGTGGTCACATTGCTTCTCTTCTCTGTATGCATTCTCTATGTGTCTCTCTCATAAGGGCACTTGTCCTGGGACTTAGGGTCCACCTAGATAATCCAGGAAGATCTCCTCATTTCAAAATCCTTACCCTAATTACACTTGTAAAGCCCTTTGTCCAAATAAGGCTGTATTTACAGGGTCTGGGGATTAGGACTTGAATATACCTTTTGGAGGCTGCCATGCATTCAGTCCCCCACAAATGGTATCATCCCCAATGTATAGGAATGATACCATGAGGAAACTGAGACCCAGAGGAGTTAAATGACTTTGCCTTTTTCTCCTTTGGCTAATTCATCGTGAGGCACAAATTCTGGGAGCAGGAATGGAATTCCAGAAGCTTCTCTCCAGACCAATGAGCACAATGTTGAGACACAGGGGCCTTTCTTAGGGGAGTTTGGAGTGGATATTTTCCTGCACATATCCGTGAGGAAAATAGAAACCACTCTGGATATTGAAAAGAGGGGTAATGTAATACAGGCACTTGGTTACATTTATAACGGAAGAGCTGAGAGGCCCACTGGGTACCGTGAGGCAATCTAGAGATTAGCAACAGCAGGAAGGCATTAACATCCTGAGGCTGGAAAAACAAAAGGCGGAGGCAGTGTATCCAGAGGTCTGGAGGTAGGTTTACCCAGAGAATCAGGAAACATTGGCTGGGTGCAGTAGCTCATGTCTGTAATCCTAGCACTTTGGGAGGCCGAGGCAGGTGGGTCACCTGAGGTCAGGAGTTTGAGACCAGCCTAGACAACATAGTGAAACCTCGTCTCTACTAAAAACACCAAAATTAGCCAGGCGTGGTAGCAGGCACCTGTAATCCCAGCTACTTGGGAGGCTGAGGCAGGAGAATCGCTTGAACCTGGGAGGTGGAGGTTACAGTGAGCCGAGATCGTGCCACTACACTCCAGCCTGGACGACAGAGTGAAATTCTGTCTCAAAAAAAAAAACAGGAAGAAGAAGAAACATGGAGTATTTATCCAGTGGGAGATGGGGCCAGAAGGCAACAACTACTATTGCTGGAGAAATCATGCAGTAAAGAGGAGGGGAAGAAACTCCTTGTCTTCTCCCTCCCTATAGTCTCTCATCAATGTCTCACAATAGGCCATCATAACCAGGAACCAGGTGACCTGGAACTTGAGGAATGTATCTTGTAGGAGCCAGCCCTCCCAGCAATATAGAGCAGAGCTTTTGAAGTGGGGTAAACAGGCCCAGGGACTAGCCCTCACCTGTAGCCATTCCTACTTCTGGTAAAAGCCCCTGGGTTTTCCTTCTCTCCCTCAGTCCACCTGATCTGGTCAGGATACTCACTCAAGGACTAGACACATGACCCAGGCCAAGTTCTCTCAGCTGAGATTGTTCTGTTATGAGAATAAGAATCTAAGGCTGCCAGCAACCATGTTGCTAGTACAAGGGGAGAGTCTGTCTGAGAAATAAACTTATTCTAAAGAAGCCAGAACTGAAAGATGAGACAGAGCCAGGATGCTGACAATATCATTTGAGTCCCTGAATCCAGCCATACCTTAGACTTACTGGTTTTATGGGCTTAAGCTGGGTTGCATTGTGTTTCTGTCACTTGTGGCTAAAAAGAATTTTGACTGATACAGCCTTCTAGGTGCTTTCTTAGTGAAGGAAATAACTTCACTTTTTTTTCTTTTTTTTTTTTTTTGAGATGGAGTCTTGCTGTGTCACCCAGGCTGGAGGGCTGGAGTGCTGGAGTGCGGTGGCATGATCTTGGCTCACTGCAACCTCCACCTCCTGGGTTCAAGTGATTCTCCTGCCTCAGCCTCCTGAGTAGCTGGGACTACAGATTTGTGACACCATGCCCAGCTAATTTTTTTGTATTTTTAGTAGAGACGGGGTTTCACCTTGTTGGCCAGGATGGTCTCGATCTCCTGACCTTGGGATCTGCCTGCCTCAGCCTCCCAAAGTGCTGGGATTACAGATGTGAGCCACCATGCCTGGCCCATTCTTAGTTCTATATCATCATCCTCCCTGGTACATTGGGATTAGTGATTTGGTGTTAAAATATAAGAAGAGCTGAAATAGGAGAAAAGTCATGAAAGGTAGAGTGTGTACACCAGAGGTGAAGGAAAGAAGGAAAGGTTTATAGAATTATTTCACACATACACACACACATTCATTCTAGACTTTTTAAATTAAAAGAAAACCTTTTTTTAGAGACAGGGTCTCACTATGTTGCCCAGGCTAGAATGCAGTAGGCTGGAATGTCCTGAGGCTCAAGGAATCCTCCCACCTCAGTCCCCTGAGTAATTGGGACTATAGGTGTGTATGCCACGCCCAGCTAAAAAATTTAATTTTTAAGGTCTGTTTGAATACTGCCTTGTCACCCACAGTAAACTGCTCTGACAGAGTTATAAAATTATAGGAATTCAAAAAAGCAATGAATTTACTTCTAGAACCAAAATCTCAACTGGTCAATTAGTTTTATTTTATGTTTAATTTTTTTGCTATTTATTTTTGGAGTCCCACCTAGTCTCAATAATTTTATTTAGGCCTGGTGTGGTGGCTCATGTCTAGAATCCCAGCACGTTGGGAGGCCGAGGCAGGCAGATCACTTGAGGTCAGGAGTTCAAGACCAGCCTGGGCAACATGGTGAAATCCCGTCTCTACTAAAAATACAAAAATTAGCCAGGTGTGGTGGCAGGCACCTGTAGTCCCGACTACTCAGGAGGTTGAGGCAGAAGAATTGCTTGAACGCAGAAGGCAGAGGTTGCAGTGAGCTGAGATCATGCCACTACACTTTAGCCTGGGTGACAGAGCGAGACTTTGTTTCAAACGAACAAAAAAAATTATTCTATTCTTTTTTTGGTCTCAAATAATATTTTTTTGAGACAGAGTCTCGCTTTGTCACCCAGATTGGGGTGCAGTGGCATGATCATGGCTCACTGCAACCTCCGCCTCCTGGTTCAAACGATTCTCCTGCCTCAGCCTCCTGAGTAGCTAGGACTATGGACATGCGCCACCACGCCTGGCTAATTTTTGTGTTTTTAGTAGAGAGGAGGTTTCATCATGTTGGCCAGGATGGTCTTGAACTGCTGACCTCAAGTGATCCAACCACCTTGGCCTCCCAAAGTTATACATTTTAATAATACATGGGAACATCCTATAAACACTGTTCTGAATATACCTTTACATTTAATTTAATAGTGTATTATTATTATTATTTTGAGACACAGTCATGCTCTGTTGTCCAGGCTGGAGTGCTGTGGCACCATCTCAGCTCACTGCAACATCTGTCTCCCAGGTTCCAGTGATTCTCCTGCCTCAGCCTATGGAGCAGCTGGGATTACAGGAGCATGTCATATGCCAGGCTAATTTTTTGTACTTTTAGTAGAGATGGGGTTTTGCCATGTTGGCCAGGCTGGTCTCAAACTCCTGGCCTCAAGTGATCCATCCACCTTGGCCTCTCAAAGTGCTGGGATTACAGGCGTGAGCCACCATGCCTGGCCATTAGTGTATTCTTTAAAAAAAAGTTTTCCTGCGGGTAGGGGACTGATGGTATATTCTTGAAATCATACCTCATTAGTACATACAGAACTACCTCATTCTTTTTAACAGCTACATAGTATTCCACTGAATGAATGGATTATAATTTAGTCAATTAATCCCATATTCTTTGACACTTACTTTTGTTTTTTGTTTTCACTATTTTTCAAATCACACTGCAATAAATAACTTTGTACATATGTACAAAATTTGGTTGCATCAAATGATATATATTTTAAAAATGTTGATAGATGTTAACTAATTATAGCCCATAGAGGTTTTATCAATTTATGGCATTCTCAATAACAAGAAAGCACCTGTTTCTCCAAAACTTTTGGTCTTTCATTTGTTTGTTCTGTCAATCTCACAGGCTAAAGGCATTACTCATTGAAGTTTATTTTGCATTTCTGTTTTGTGTGTGTGGCAGAGACTACTAATTACCTCCCAATATACATTTTTGCCTTCTTCTTTAGTAATAGGAAACCTGACTTCTAGCTGGACACACTGTAATCCAGATGATAGATTACATTCCTCAGGTTCCCTAGTGACTAGGTATAATTAAATACATGACTATGTTTTAGCGAAATGAGATATAAGTAAAAGTTCTGTAAATGAGTTTGGGAAGTCACCTTAATGGAGGTAGTAGGATAACTTTTCTCTTTCTTTCAGCTGCCTAAAATAAAGACATTTTGTTTATGCAAATATTCTTTGAGGATTGTCACTGGTACCACACCTAGTCCTGATTCACTTTTTTTTTTTTGAAATGGAGTCTCATTCTGTCACCCTGGCTGGAGTGCAGTGGCGCAATCTCAGCTCACTGCAACCTCTGCCTCCCGGGTTCAAGTGCTTCTCCTGCCTCAGCCTCCTGAGTAGCTGGGATTACTGGTGCCCGCCATCACACCTGGCTAATTTTTGTATTTTTAGTAGAGACAGGATTTCACCATGTTGGCCAGGCTGGTCTCAAACTCCTGACCTCAAGTGATCTGCCCACCTTGGCCTCCCAAGGTGCTGGGATTACAAGCGTGGGCCACAGCACCCAGTCCTGATTTACTCTTGAGATGGAGTCTTGCTCTGTTGCCTAGGCTGGAGTGCAGTGGTGCGATCTCAGCTCACTGCAACCTCTGCTTTCCAGGTTCAAGCAATTCACCTGCCTCAGCCCTCCGAGTAGCTGGGATTACAGGCATGCGCTACCACACCCAGCTAATTTTGTATTTTAGTAGAGAGGGGGTTTCACATTGGCTAGGCTGGTCTTGAACTCCTGACCTCAAGTGATCCACCCACCTCGGCCTTCCAAAGTGGTGGGATTACAGGGGTAAGCCACTGCGCCCGGCCCCTGATTCACTCTTAAGTGAAGTTGACTTCTCCTGTATTTATTTATTTTATTTTATTTTTGAGACAGAGTCTAGCTCTGTCACCCAGGCTGGAGAGCAGCGGCACGATCTCGGGTCACAGCAGTCTCCACTTCCCGGGTTCAAGTGATTTTCCTGATCTCAGATGATCTGCCCGTTTTGGCCTCCCAAACTGCTGGGATTATAAGCATGAGTCATCGTGCCCGGCCCTACTTGTGTATTTAAGAACCATTTGCATTCCTTTTCTTTCCGCCCAGGATGGCCTCAAAATTCTGTGCTCAAGTGATTCTCCCATCTCAGTTTCTTGAGTAGCTGGGATGATAAGTGTGTACCACTGTACCTGGCTTGTATTCCTATATTTAGGTGAATGCTGTATTCATATTATTTCCTCCTTTTACTGCTAAGTTATTGGTCTTTTTTGTATTGATTTGTATTGGTTCTTTATATATTCAATAATTGTTTTCCTCATATTTGAGCAAATATTTTTGCATCTTATTTTATTTTATTTGAGACATGGTCTCGCTGTGTTGCCCAAGCTGGACTGCAGTGGCATGACCTCTGCTTACTGCAATTTGCGCCTCCTGGGTTCAAGCAATTCTCCTGCCTCAGCCTCCCCAGTAGCTGAGATTACAGGCATACACCACTATGCCTGGCTAAGGTTTTTTTTTTTTTTTTTTTTTTTTGTATTTTTAGTGGAGACAAGGTTTCACCATCTTGGCTAGCTGGTCTCGAACTCCTGACCTCAGGTGATCCACCCGCCTCAGCCTCCCAAAGTGCTGGGATTACAGACGTAAGCCACCGTGCCCAGCCTTTTGCATCTTATTTTACTGTGCATAAATTTTTACTTTTATGTCTGATTATCTAAATTTACAAACAAGCCAGGTGCCATGGCTCATGCCTGCAATCCCAACACGTTGGAGGCTGAGGTAGGAGGACCACTTGAGGCCAGGAGTTTGAGACCAGCCTGGGCAACAAAGTGAGACCCCCATCCCTACAAAAAATTAAAAACTTCGCTGGGTAGGTGGCACACACTTCTGGTCCCAGCTATAAGGGAGGCTGAGGCAGGAAGATCCCTTGAGCCAGGAGATCAAGGTTGTAGTGAGCCATGATCATGTCACTGCACTCTAGACTGGGTGACAGAGTGAGACCCTGTCTATTAAAAAAAAAAAAAAAAAAGCAAACAGCAGGCAATTTTTTTTTTTCAGATCTTCTGCTTTAATACCGACAATATTGAACTTTACCTGAGCTCTGCGATTCTGGAAAATAAGGATGGCCAAAAAATCTCCCCATGCAAGCCTGCAGTCCCAGCTACTAAGGGAGGCTGAGGTAGGAGGATCACTTGAGCCCAGGAGTTAGGAGTTGGAGTCTAGCCTAGGCAACATAATGAGACCCCATCTCTAGAAACAAACAAACAAAAAAATCTCCCTACAGTTTTATGTCTAGGAAATAATTTATTATTTTGGAAGCGATGTGGAACCAACTTTTCCCACATCAGTTAGATAAGATTTATGGATGGCTCCCTTGTTTATATGACAAAGCCAGACACAGACCCTCCAAATTCCCATTCTTTGTCTCATAAGTGATTAGCTGAACTGCTCACTGCCACTGATCAATCTGGACAAAATATCTACTAACTTGACCAAACTTTAGTCAGGATTTAGCCCTCCCCATAGGCCCTAGAACCTTGACCTATTCTTGGGCTTAAGCAAGCATTGGTATGCTGAACAACCTTCAGGAAAAGATGTTCCCTGATCTAATCAGCTGTCTAATCAGATTATCCCAACTCTTCATCTTACTTCCTCATAACCCAGTTTGTTCTACCCTTTTATTCCTTGCTAACAAAGAAAACTTTTTCGCTTAATGTTTGAGATATAAATCTTACGACTTGAGCATTTTCCCTATTGCAATAGTCTTTCCAAATAAAGTGTCTTCTTACCTAATTCCAGATTTGCTTTTTTATTTGACAATACCAACCTTCAGTGCTTCCTGGAGCTTGCATAATTTACTTTCCAAAATGCAAAACTGTTGTTTTAGACTGTAAAGCTCTCGATGGTAGATACGAGATGGAAAGATGGTGTCTTTCAATACTTCTAAACTCTGAAATTAATAATAAACAATTCTGAGTCCTATGAGTAATATGATAAGGACAAGAAAACAGGAACCAGAAAGTGACTTGATGTATGTTTTATAGAAGCAAAGGCAGGCATGACTCAATAATTTCATCTTATCTGAGTTTAGCTTGAGGGTTGGACTGACTTGAGCACATACATATATAAACACCAAGTGTGTAGAAAAACTATAGTGCTGAAAACAGGGATGTCACATCCATACCTGGGTTATGCAGTTCTGGCACCAGCTGTATATAGACCACACTCTATTTGTCCAAAGTTCTATTGCATCTCTGATGTTAGGAAACTTGAAGTTCCAGGATGATCTTAGCCAGCTTCTGCTTTGAGATATATCTACTGAAGAAATAACGACTCTGTAGGAAAAACAAAATGAAACAAACGAAAACCCCTAAGTCAGAATAATAGCCTAGGCCTGGCGTGGTGGCTCGCGCCTCTAATCCTAGCACTTTGGGAGGCTGAGGTGAGCAGATGAGACCAGGAGTTGGAGACTAACCTCGGCAACGTGGCGAAACCCTGTCCCTACCAAAAAAATACAAAATTTAACCAGGCATGGTGGTCTGCCAGAAGAGAGAGGAATATGCAAACCAGGCTTGAAGATGGGTTAAATCAGAGCTTTTCATTCCACAAGAGAAATTCTAATGGGGTCAGAACATTGATCTTCTAATATTTGAAAGCCTGCTAACTAGGAGATAGCAAGCTGTTTTGTTGTAGGAGGACCCATACGGCTCTGACGGGTTAAAGCATCATGAATGCAAATTTGAACTCCAGAAAAGCAGAGCTTCCTTACAATGGGACTTCCACAGCAATGGGATCTGCTTCCTCGTTCAGTCTGTGACTTTCCCATGAGCGAAGGACTCCTAGGAGAGCCGGAGCCCGTTAGGAAACCATGTGGAAACTCACTCATAGGTTCCTTATTTTTTTGAGACAGAGTTTTGCTCTTGTTGCCCAGGCTGGAGTGCAATGATGTGATCTTGGCTCACTGCAACCTCCGCACCCCGAGTTCAAGTGATTCTCCAGCCCCTCCTCCCGAGTAGCTGGGATTACAGGCACCTGCTACCATGCCTGGCTAATTTTTTGTATTTTTGTATTTTTTTTTTTCTTTTTTTTTGAGATGGAGTCTCGCTCTGTCGCCCGGGCTGGAGTGCAGTGGCGCGATCTCGGCTCACTGTAAGCTCCGCCTCCCGGGTTTAGGCCATTCTTCTGCCTCAGCCTCTGGAGTAGCTGGGACTACAGGCACCTGCCACCTTGCCCGGCTAGTTTTTTTGTATTTTTTTAGTAGAGATGGGGTTTCAGCGTGTTAGCCAGGATGGTCTCGATCTCCTGACCTCGTGATCCGCCCGTCTCAGCCTCTCAAAGTGCTGGGATTACAGGCTTGAGCCACCGCACCCGGTCTTTTTTGTGTATTTAGTAGAGATGGCCAGGCTGGTCTCAAACTCCTGACCTCAAGTCATCTTTGGCCTCCCAAAGTGCTGGGATTATAGGCATGAGCCACTGAGCCCGGCCGGGAACCCACAGGTTTTTTGGATAGTCTCTGAATATCATGCAACTCTTTTATTTTTTATAAAAAAAAAAAAAATGTTTTTGACACAGCATCTTGCTGTGTTGCCCAGACCCGAGTGCAGTGGCAAGATCATAGCTCACTGCAGCTTCTAACTCCTGGGCTCAAGCGATCTTCCTGTTGCATGAGTCTCCCAAGTAGTTTGAACACAGGTGCCAGCCACCACACCTGGCTAATTTGGTTTGGTTTTGTGTTTTTAGAGATGGGGTCTTGCTATGTTGCCTACACTGGTTTTGAACTGCTGGCCTCAGGCAATCTTCCTCCCTTGGCCACTCAAAGTGCTGGGATTACAAGCATGAGCCACTGTGCACAGTTGAGATTTTTCGATTTAGTCTTTTTGTACATGCGATATTTTATTCATAGAATCCATAAATGGCAGGGAAATTTCTGAGTTCAGAGCAATACATATGATACAAAACTTGATATACAGACTAGTTTCTTAGCCGAACTGGAGGGGCTGGCTTTAGGTAATCCATGGACTCCCTGAAATTGGGGACACCATTGGAAACATGTGTGAGCTCAAGGGCAGTTTCCTATGATTTTCAGGCCTCAAAATGTCTCTTGGACTCAAAGATGCCTTAGGGCAGAGGACATATGTACCCCCAGTATAGAATCTCAGACAGCGAAAATCAGTAAACATTTGGCAGAAAAGTTCTGACAAATTGAGTGCTCTGATGTGACTTTTTCATCAAGTCAGTGTTCTTGGGATCTCTTGTACATGATAATCTCACTCTTGTAAAGTTTCATAGTTTCTGCTTACCCTAGTTTTCTTTCCCACCCTGTTCCCTCTCCTACCAGACTGGTCTCTGAAATGGGCATGTACAGAGGAGACTCCAACATGCTTCAGGCTTTGAGTGGAGAGGACACAGCCTCTGCTGGGACAGGAAACAGAGGAATGCGGAGACCCTGATGATGCTTTTGGACAGTGGTCTGAGGTTTGGACAGTGGCAGGAGGTACCATCCATTCACCTAGGATCTCCAGGACAAGAGATCAGCTTGGCAGTTACATGTGTTTTTCTTCAAACTGGTTGCCAGGTTGGAATGACCAATGACATCAGAGATTCCAACCTTCCTGATTGGAAGGACCGGCGTCTGTTGGCGCCTCAGAGCTCAGGTGGACAACAGCATCTTCTCAGAGCTGTTCTCCACTCCTGACTTCTCCTAGCCTCAAGAATTGATAATACACTCTTCTGGGTCCTAGCAGAGTCCAGAAGAAGGCTTTGGACAGAACAGAGACTAGGTTCCGTGGGCTGGGACAGATATTGGGGAAGATCATGACCAGCTGTCAACCGCACCCCCAGGATGAGGAGCAGAGCCCCCAGCTGAGCACCTCAGGGTACCCCCGCCAGGAGGTGGTAGATAATGAAGTGTTGGGACCATCAGGTGAGGGGACTGGAGGAAGAAGAGGTGGGATAGGGTTGACTAAGATGAAGGAAGGGGGCTGGGTGCAGTGGCTCACACCTGTAACCCCAACACTTTGGGAGGCCAAGGCGGGTGGATCACCTGAGGTCAGGAGTTCAAGACCAGCCTGGCCAACATGGTGAAACCTCATCTTTATTGAAAGTACAAAAATTAGCCAGGCGGTAGTGGTGCACGCCTGTAATCCCAGCTACCTGGGAGGCTGAGACAGGAGAATCGCTTGAGCCTGGGAAGAAGAGGTTGCAGTGAGCCGAGATGGTGCTATTGCACTTCAGTCTGGGTGACAGAGTCAGACGCTGTCTCCAAAAAAAAAAGAAAAAAAAAGAAGAGTCAGAAGTCAGGAAGGAGAACCTGAGGAGGGTGTGTGGGAAGAATGGAGAAATTCAGGCCAGGTGCAGTGGCTCACACCTGTAATCCCAGCACTTTGGGAGGCCCAAGGCAGGTGGATCACTTGAGGCGAGGAGTTTGAGACCAGCCTGGCCAAAATGGTGAAACCCCGTCTCTACTAAAAGTATAAAAATGGGCATTATGGCAGGTACCTGTAATCCCAGCTACCTGAGAGGCTGAGGCAGGAGAATAACTGGACTCCGGGAGATAGATGTTGCAGTGAGCTGAGATTGCACCACTATACTCCAGCCTGGGTGACAAAGCAAGATTCTGTCTCCAAACAAAAAACACAACAAAACAAAAACAAAAAACAAAAAAAAGGAGGGACTCAGAGAGCCAGGGATCAGGGAAGGACATGAGGAAGTGTTCTGAGGACAAAGAGTCGGAAGAATGGGGAGGGGAAGGAGCAGAGGACATGGGGTTGAGCAGAGGAGAAAGTCAGAAAGATGGCTTGGAGAAGCTAACAGTCTCCGAAGCTGGGGAGGATGGAGAGTGGTTTGGGGTTTGGGGTCAGGGTCTAAGGTGATCAGTTGCAGAAGCATTACACGGTGGCCTGGTTTCTTCACTCAGCCTCTGGGGTAGATCCCAGCCCCCCATGTAGGTCCCTTTGCTGGAAAAGGAAGAGGGAGTGGTCGGACAAATCTGAGGAGTCATCGGAGGAGGAGCCAGAGAAGGAGCTCGCCCCTGAGCCTAAGGAGACCTGGGTGGTGGAGACGGTGTGTGGGCTCAAGATGAAGCTGAAGCTGAAGCAACAGCTAGTGTCGTCCGTGCTCCCTGAGCACCACGAGGACTTCAACAGGCTGCTTGGTAGGAGGACACCCCAGAGAGCACCTCAAATCCTGTTCTTCTAAAAAAGAGGAAACTTCCAATAACCACATTTTTCCAATGGGAAAAATATGCCCCCAGTGGGTGAGCTCTCCATGCGGGAGGACTCAGAAGTGATCACTCATGAGGGACGCTTAGGAGACGATAGAGGATTAGGCTGGACTTGATAAAGGTTGGCGCTTGGGATAAGAAGCTTGGTTTTGGGCTGGGCGCTGTGGCTCACGCCCGTAATCCCAGCACTTTGGGAGGCCGAGGTGGGCGGATTATAAGGTCAGGAGATCAAGACCATCCTGGCTAACATGGTGAAACCCAGTCTCTACTAAAAATACAAAAAATTAGCCGAGCATGGAGGCGGGCGCCTATAGTCCCAGCTACTCAGGAGGCTGAGGCAGGAGAATGGCATGAACCCGGGAAGTGTTGCTTGCAGTGAGCCGAGATCGTACCACTACACTCTAGCCTGTGTGACAGAGCGAGACTCCGTCTCAAAACAACAACAACAACAACAAAAAGAGAAAGTTTGGTTTTGGGCCGGGTGTGGTGGCTGATGCCTGAGATCCCAGCACACTGGGAGGCTGAGGCAAGAGGATTACTTGAACTCAGGACTTTGAGGCTGCAGTGAGCTATGACTGCACCACTGCACTCCAGCCTGCATGACAGAGCAAAACCTTGTTTCAAAAGAAAACCAAAGGCCGGGTGCGGTAGCTCACGCCTGTAATCCCAGCACTTTGGGAGGCCGAGGCTGGTGGATCACCTGAGGTCAGTTGTTCGACACCAGTCTGACCAATATAGAGAAACCTTGTCAATACCAAAAATACAAAACTTAGCGGGGCGGGGTGGTGCACGCCTGTATTCCCAGCTACTCAGGAGGCTGAGACAGGATAATCACTAGAACCCGGGAGGTGGAGGTTGCTTAGAGCCAAGATAGCACCACTGCACTCCAGTCTGAGGGAGAGATTGAGACCCTGTGGCCAAAAAAAAAAAAAAAAAGAAAGAAAGAAAAGGACAGGCCCAGAAGTCAGGAAGGAGCACCTGAGGAGGTGTGTGGGAAGAATGGAGGGACTGAGGCAGGGTGCAGTGGTTCACACCTGTAATCCCAGTACTTTGGGAGGCGAAGGCAGGCAAATCACTTGAGGCCAGGAGTTAGAGACCAGCCTGGCCAACATGGTGAAACCCTGTCTCTACTAAAAGTACAAAAATGGGCTGGGCATTATGACAGGCACCTGTAATCCCAGCTACTTGGGAGGCTGAGACAGGAGAATCACTGGAACCTGGAAGACGGAGGTTGCAGTGAGCCGAGATCGCACCACTACACTCCAGACTGGGAGACAAAGCAAGACTCTGTGTAAAAAAAAAAAAAAAAAAAAAGAGAGAGACTCAGAGAGTTAGGGACAAGGGAAGGAAATGAGGAAGTGTTTTGAGGATAGAGAGATGGAAGAATGGAGAGGGGAAGGAGCAACTCATGGGGTTCAGCAAAGGAGAAAGATGGAAAGATGGCTTGGAGAAGCCAGCAGTCTGGGGGCTGGGGAGGATGGAGAGTGGTTTGGCGTTTTGGGTCGGGCTCTAAGGTGATCAATTGCAGAAACATTACACAATGGCCTGGTTTCTTTACTCAGCCCCTGGGGTAGATCCTAGTCCCCCACGTAGGTCCCTTTGCTGGAAAAGGAAGAGGGAGTGGTCGGACGAATCTGAGGAGTCATCGGAGGAGGAGCCAGAGAAGGAGCTCGCCCCTGAGCCTGAGGAAACCTGGGTGGCGGAGACGCTGTGTGGGCTCAAGATGAAGCTGAAGCGACGGCGAGTGTCACCTGTGCTCCCTGAGCACCACGAGATTCTCAACAGGCTGCTTGGTAGGAGGACACCCCAGAGAGCACCTCCAGTCCTGATTTTCTAAAAAAGAGGAAACTTCCAATAACCACACTTTTCCAATGGGAAAAATATGCCCCCAGTGGGTGAGCTCTCCATGCGGGAGGACTCAGAAGTGATCACTCATGAGGGATGCTTAGGAGACGATAGAAGATTAGGATTAGGTCAACACTTAGGATAAGAAATCTTGGTTTTGGGCCAAGTGCAGTGGCTCACGCCTGAGATCCCACCATGTTGGGAGGCTGAGGCAAGAGGATTGCTTGAACTCAGGACTTTGAGGCTGCAGTGAGCTATGATGGCACCACTGCACTCCAGCCTGGGTGCAGAGCAAAACTCTGTCTCAAAAGAAAAAGCAAGGCCGGGCGCAATAGATCATACCTGTAATCCTAGCACTTTGGGAGGCCGAGGCCAGTGGATCACCTGAGGTCAGGAGTTAGAGACCAGCCTGACCAACACAGTAAAACCTGATCTCTACTAAAAATACAAGAATTAGCTAGGCATGGTAGCACATGCCTGTAATCCCAGCTACTCAGGGGAATGAGATGGGAGAATCGCTTGAACCCGGGAGGCTGAGGTTGCAGTGAGCTGAGATTGTGCCACTGCATTCCAGCCTGGCCCACAGAGTGAGACTCCAGCTCAAAAAAAAAAAAAAATATATATATATATATATATATATGTGTGTGTGTGTGTGTGTGTATATATATGTGTGTATATATATATGTGTGTGTATATATATATATATATATATAAAACAAAATCAAAAATCAAAGAAAGTAGCTTCAGCTGTGCCCTCTAAAACTTATTGTCTCTTGCTGACTTTTCTAAACCTAAGTGTTTCCATCCGTAGAGGGGGATACCTAGGCCATGGTCAAACCCTGACGTGACTGTCTCATGAGGAAATGATGGGAATTCCTTTAGGACTCTGCAGTAGTCCCTCTGTGTCTGCTGGGAGGGCGTTCTGGCTTATTGCCAGCTCTACATCCTGTAGATTCTCACACCCAGGGCCTCCTTCGGCCTCTTCTCAGGCGAGTCTCAGAGAGGGAGCCTCTCTCCCTTGCCCAGTGAAAGTCATTCTCCCCACTCCCATCCACCTCATTTGTGGCAGCAATCCTGAGACTTCCCCCAGGGAGACACAATTCTCCTCACTGCCCTGCTGCTCCCACAGAAACCCTGTCCTGCTTCTCATGCTGACATCTGCTCTCTAATCACAGAGGATCCTGTCGTTAAAAGATTCCTGTCCTGGGACAAAGATCTGAGGGTGTCCGACAAGGTAAGGTTGTTCTCCACAGAACTGTGTTCCTGCTTCAATGCACCACCGGCGGGGAGGGTGCAGCCTCTGAACCCACAGTTCCTCTCCTCTCTCCCTCCAGCACTTCCCACCAGATGCTTCCACAGTCTTTTTCTTTTCTTTTTGTGAGACAGTCTCGCTCTGTTGCCCTGGCTGGAGGGCAGTGTCTCGATCTTGGCTTACTGCAGCCGACGCCTCCTGGGTTCAAGGCATTCTCCTGCCTCAGTCTCCCAAGCAGCTGGGATTACAGGCGTGCACCACCATGGCTGGCTAATTTTTGTGTTTTTAGTAGAGATGGGGTTTTGCCATGTTGACCTGGCTGGTCTTGAATACCTGACCTCAGGTGTTCTGCTCGCCTTGGCCTCCCAAAATGCTGGGATTACAGAGGTGAGCCACTGTGCCCCTCCAGCTCCCACAGTCTTGAGTCTTGGTGCCCACTTTTTTTTTTTTTTGTTTTTGAGACAGTATCTAGCTGTGTTCCCCAGGATGGAGTAGAGTGGCATGATCATAGCTCACTACAGCTTCTAATTCCTGGGCTCATGCAATCCTCCTGCCTTAGCCTCCTGAGTAGCTGGGAGTACAGGCACATGCCATCATGCTTGAATAATTTTATACAAATGGTCTTGCTAAGTTGCCCAGGTTGTTCTCGAACTGTTGGGCTCATGTGATCCTCCTTTCTCAGTCTCTCAAACTACTGGGATCACAGGCTTGAGCTGCCACTCCCGGCTATTCTTGGTCTTTTTTTAAATTTTGAGACGGAGTCTCGCTCTGTCGCCCAGGCCGGAGTGCAGTGGCGCAATCTCTGCCCACTGCAAGCTCCGCCTCCTGGGTTCACGCCATTCTCCTGCCTCAACCTCCCCAGCAGCTGGGACTACAGGCGCCTGCCACCACGCCCGGCTAATTTTTTGTGTTTTTAGTAGTGACGGGGTTTCACTGCGTTAGCCAAGATGGTCGAGATCTCCTGACCTCGTGATCCGACCGCCTCGGCCTCCCAAAGTGCTGGGATTACAGGCGTGAGCCAGCGCGTCCCGCTATTCTTGTTTTTTTTATGATTTGTCAGCATCTCCCTCAGGACTCTGCTGGTCTCTTGCCGAGTGAATGAGTGGCCCCTGCCTCTCCTACAGGTCATTTGGCAGTCAGGCCGCAGCCCTGAAGCTCCTGGCCCCTCTACTCTCAGCTCTTTGGGACAGTTCTCTGCCTGGCACACAAAAGACCCTCCTGACGCCAGCTGACCTAGACACACCCGTTAAAAGATCCCATTGGAGCCCACCATCCTGGGAGCATCACCGACATCCCTTCCTCCGGTGATGGGAGGAATACTCCTCCACCCTGCAATTTCCACATGAGCACAGTCACTCCAACACTGAGGTCCCTTCTCTGATGGGCAGCCCCTCCCCAAACCCCCATTCCACTATCTTCACGATCTTCCTCTCTCAAGATGTGACCTCTCCCTCTCTCTGTTTCTTTCTCTCCACCAGTATCTCCTGGCTATGGTCATAGCATATTTTAGCCGTGCTGGCCTCTTCTCCTGGCAATACCAACGCATTCATTTCTTCCTGGCTCTGTGAGTGGTTTGCTTCCTCCTATCCGTCAATATCCAATGCCCTGGGACAGGAGGGAAAGTGGGATTCCAGCCTTTCATTTATTCTTTCACCTATTTGTCCTCTTTACTCTGTGTACAAAAAAGAGAGGATTATACTATCTTGTTCTTAAACTGTTGTTTCTAAAAAGAAACTCAGCCTGGACGCGGTGGCTTATGCCTGTAATCCCAGCACTTTGGGAGGCTGAGACAAACGGATCACCTGAGGTCAGGAGTTCGAGACTAGCCTGGCCAACATGGCGAAACCCCGTCTCTACTAAAAATAGAAAAATTAGCTGGGCATGGTGGTGTGCACCTGTAATCCAAGCTACTTGGAAGGCTGAGGCAAGAGAACCCCTTGAACCCAGGAGGCAGAGGTTGCAGTGAGCTAAGATTGAGCCACTGCACTTCAGCCTGGGCAATAGAGCAAGACTTTTTCTCAAAAAAAAGCCAAAAAACAAATTCCAACGCCAGTGTACAAATAAAAGAATAAAACAAAAGGAACCATAAACCGCTAAGGGGAGAAGAAAAGGAGCAGAGGAGTAGACATGATGCTTCCCCCAGCAAGCAGACGTTTCTGGTTCTTCTCTCTCTCTCCTTCCATCAACTGCAAATGCCATCGACCTCCTCGAGGTTCCCATGACAAGGTCCCTCTTGCATCACTCGAATCCACTGTCAAATGCCCCCTGCTGGGGTCTCCTGGAGTCTCTCCCCAAGCCTTGGGGCTTCCTAGTGCAGCCTGAGCATCTTTCCAAAGCACAACGCCCTCACTGCCCACCTGAACAACTTCCTTAGCTGATGTCTTTCAAAATCGAGGCCAGGGTCCACAGTGCAAATTCCACTCTCTCTACAATCTCTACAACCAAACTGGCTCACTACCTTGGTGTTTCCTGGTGTGGCTTCACCGCTCCTTCCAAATGCCCTCTACTCGACTTTGCATTTGTGTTTTCTGTCTGGGTGTTCCACACACATGTGGTTCTGAAGTGAAGGACCCATTCCTTAAAGTCAGTTCACCCCACAGCGTCTGTGATGCCTTCCTTCATCTTCTAACTTTTGCATGCACGTAGCTCTTCAGTTACATCCTATTTCAATGTGACATTGGGATTAGGTCATCTGCCCTGATTACTCCCAGTCCCATTAGACTAGATGCCTGTAGAAGGCAGGGTTTGGCAAAATATCAATGTATTCAATTTATTTCACTTTTTTAGACAGACTTGCTCTGTCCCCCAAGCTGGAGTGCAGTAGTGAGATCATAGCTCACTGCAGCCTCCATATCCTGTACTCAAGTGATCCTCCCACCTCAGCCTCCAGATTAGCTTTGACCACAGGGCTATGCCACCATACCTGGACAGTTATTTATTTATTTATTGAGACAGAGACTTGCTCTGCCTCTTAGGCTGGAATGGAGTGGCCCAATCTTGGCTCACTGTAACCTCCTCCTCCTAGGTTCATGTAATTCTTGTGCCTCAGCCTCTTGAGTAGCTAGGACTAAAGGGTGCCTGTGCCACCACACCAGGCTGATTTTTGTATTTTTAGTAGAGATGGGGTTTCACTGTGTTGACCAGGCTGGTCTTGAATTCCTGGCCTCAAGTGATCCACCTGGTTCAGCTTCCCAAAGTGCTGGGATTACAGGCATGAGTCACCATGTCCAGCGTGATTTTTACATTTTTTATAGAGATGAGGGTCTTGCTATGTTGCCCAGGTTCATCTCAAACTCCTGGCCTCAAATGATCCTGCTTCGGCCTCCCAATGTGCTGGGATTCCAGGAGTAAGCCACCACTCTTGGCCACCAGTTGGGTTTTTGTCTCCATCCTGAAGGAGTAGGAGATGCCCTTCAGCAGGTCTCTATCCATCAGGGCCCTCCTGAGGACGGCATGGCTCTGCAGGGTGGGTACCAGTCCTGAGCTGAGGGCAGTCCCCTGCCCTCCTCTCTGGGAAGCTGACCTCAGCCGGAGGTCTCTCCTGGTGGTGCCCCTGAGCAGCAACCTGATTTCTGTCCCCAGCTACCTGGCCAATGACATGGAGGAGGACAACAAGGCCTCCAAACGAAACATCTTCTACTTCCTGTACGGGAAGAACCGATCCCAGATACCCTTGTTCCATAAGCTTCGGTTCCAGTTCTTCTGTTCCATGCGCTGCAGGGCTTGGGTTTCCCTGGAGGAGTTGGAGGAGGTGGGTGGGGCGTGGGGAGGTGGAGGAGGTAGGGAGGAATCGGGTGGGCTGGAGGCTGGAAGGTGGGGAGGGGTATCCTGGGGAGTCCCCATCTTCTTAAGGGGTGTTTGTTTTTCCAGATCCAGGCTTATGACCCAGAGCACTGGGTGTGGGCACGAGATCGTGCCCGCCTTTCCTAGAGCACCAGGGACCATGGAGGCCTGAGGTCATCGGCCTGAGGGAAGGTACATCTGCATCCTCCAGGGTAAAGGCAGAATATTGGGGTCTATTTCAGAAATTCGAGGAACCCAATTGCTTGATCCAGCTTCGAGCCTGGGCAACGTGGCGAGATCCCCTCTCCACAAAAATACAAAAATTAGTCAGGTGATGTGGGAGGATCACTGGAGCCTGGGAGGTCAGGGCTGCACGGAGCCCTGATCCTGCCACTGCATTCCAGCCCAGGCAACAGAGTGAGACCCTGGCTCAAAAATAATCATAAATACTGAGTTTGGGGAGGTTCATTATGATTGACGCACTTGAGTTACCGATTTGGGTTGAGGGTTCAGTGAAGCTTTGGTTTACATCTTATGCAGCTAACCATGGTGAGCAGAGCATGAGACTTCATCATGAGGAGGTAGGATTATGGATTAGGCTTCTGGACTCGGGGTTCGTGATGTTGTCACATTAGAAATGGATCTAGCATGGTTACAAGTTTAGCTCTTAAGTGACACAAAAGGCCCCAGCTGTGATGAAGTCCAAAGCCACACTCTCTGAGGGTGCCTGACTCCCTGGGGAGACCCACCCAAAGTCCTTGCTATGAAGCAGATCACTGGGACTGACCTTGGGTGTATTAAGTGAGTTTTGGAATTAGGGTCACCAAAGTGTGAGTTTCGCAGTTGAACACGATGGTTCAGAAGCAGGCTATAGAATGAAGGACAGATGATAAAATTGGATTTCTCAATGGCTCTGAACTCTAGTTAGACTTGACGTGGGACGTGAATAACCTTCCTGTCTAGAGAGCTGCCTCCTTGAAGTGTGACATCCTCTCTCTCACTTCCAGAACACCGGGCCCAGGGGAGATGCGGATTTTCAGCAGGAACTTTATTCCAATGCTAATGGCAGACACCAGGAAGGAGGAGAGGAGCCATTTGTGCAGATCATCTAGAAGAACCTGGACTGTTCTAGATGGAGCTGAATAGAGTGATCACCGTTGTCCTCCTAAGACAAAGGGGGTACTTCTAGGAATCCACAGAGAACAGTGAGAAACCAGGGGTGTTCCTGGTTCCACCCCTTCCTGCGGCACCACCTCTCTTTTTATATTGCTGAATTCCAACCTCCCTGGGGCGGAATCTGGAGGTCCTGTTACAGTCCAGGAGCATTTGAAGGCACAGTGCAGACACTCAGATTGGCACAGAATTCTTTGTAAAATATGAGTGCCATAGACTGTAACAGATAGCTTCATGCCCACTATGCATTTATTGGTTTGTTTGGAAAATGTTGTCCATCGAATTATTAATAGGTTTATTTCAAATAGTTTGGAAATTGTTGTACTTTTGAAAATATGCTGTTCCTGTAGATTTTTTGATGAGAGTTATAGCTGTTATATATATATAATTTTCTTTTCATTTTAAGAGAGAATCCTTTTTATCCTAAATATTTTATTATCTTTAAATTGTTTTCTGTATTATTATATGTGCCTCTGAAGCAAGTATACTTTTTATCTAGGATACTTACATAATAATCTCTTCTATTTATAGCTATTGGTAGTTCTCCTAAGTTCCTGTCACAGAAATTTTTATTTGCTGTTTAGATTTGTGACTGAATTGTGAGAATTCAGTTGTGATTTTTAACATGTCTTAGATATATACTAACATGTCTAATATATACTATATATTTTATTGGTTTATTTTGAAAAAGATGGGCATAGAATTATTACTACATTTATTTTAAATATTTTGAAAATACTGATATTTTTGAATAGACACTGTTCCTATAAAGTTGTGAGATGGGTGTTATAGTTGCTATATATACATAAATATAATTTTGTTTTCCTTTTTAAGAGAGGATTCTTTTTATCCTAAAGCTTTTATCTTCAAATCTTTGTATCTGTTACTACATGTGCTGCTGAAGGGAGCACTCTTTTTATCTATGACACTTAATATATGTATTATACTTATAGCTACATGATAGTTCCTCTAAATTCTTATAAAAATAAATTTTTATTTGATGTTTACTGTATGTTTTTGAAATGTGAGAAATCAGATGTAATTTTTTACCTTGTATTGGCATGTCTGTATGTTACTTTAAAGAGGATGTGTGTTTTAAAGGAGGACATGAGCTGTGTGTTTTCAAGAGAACAATGCAGTGCGTCTCTTGGGGAAATGTAATAAAGATGAAGTTTTCTCACTTCACAGTGAATGTGATCATATTGGTCTGGATTATTTGCTGTCATGTGAAATTTTTCCTTAATGGGGTTTTGGTTATTTGAACATATTAATTAGCTCTAGAAGATAATCCTGCATTATTTTTTATGTAGAAAAAAACATAACGGTGAGTGCAGTGCTCACACCTACATTCCCAGCACTTTTGGAAGTTATGGCGGGAAGATCACTTGAGGCCAAGAGTTTGAGGACAGCCTGGACAACATAGCATCAACATCTATTTTCAAAAAAAATTTTTAAAAAGAAAAATAATAGACGAGAAGGCCGATCCCAAGCTAGAGGTTTTGTCTGTTTTGGAGACAGAGTGGGAGGATCTCTTGAGCCTAGGAAGTCAAGGCTGCAGTGAGCCTTGATCATGCTACTGCACTCCAGCTTAGGTGACAGAGTAAGACTCAGTCTTAAAAGTAAATAAACAAATAAATAAAAATTAAAATAAATTAATTTCAGATAAAGCATACATAATTTTAGTATAAATATATTCCAAATGTCACATAGAACATAATTATATGAAAAAATTATTCATTGTTTATCTGAAATTCAAATTTAACGGGGCCTCCTTTTGTTTTTTTTGGAGATGCACTTTCGCTCTTGTTGCCCAGGCTTGAGTGCAGTGGCGCGATCTTGGCTCACTGTAAGCTCTGCCTCCTGGCTTCAAGCAATTCTCCTGCCTAAGTCTCCTGAGTAGCTGGGATTATAGGTGCCCACACCACGCAGGCTAATTTTTGTAGTTTTAGTAGAGACAGGGTTTCACCACATTGGCCAGGCTGGTCTCAAACTCCTGACCTCAGGTAATCCACCAGCCTTGGCCTCCCAAAGTGCTGGGATTACAGGCATGAGTGACTGCTCCCAGCCCTGCCTTCTATTTTTACTTGCTAAATCTGGAAACTCTATCTTAAACCGATCAGATCTCTCTAGCATTTTTTCTGTTCCACATTATGCCTTACCTTTCTGGCGAGGGTGGTGGAGGAGGAGATGTAATTAGCTTGGACTGAAAGTGGGAGGCTTCTTTGTTTTTGAATAATCTTTTGGCTTTGGCTTTTAGCTTTCGTCTTCGTTGTTTGAACTTGGGCATGATTTCTGCAGAGAAATATTTTTACATTTTTAGTTGAAGAATATATACATACAGAAAGTACACAAATCTTAAGTGTATAGTTCAATGAATTATCATACCATGAACACACCCTTGTAACCACCATCTTGGTTAAGAAATAGGCCACTACCAGCATCCCAAAAGAGCCCTGAAGTAGGGGAAAATGTAAACCCAGATTTAAACTATCTCTGAAGAGATCTTGGTCTTGGCATTATATTATTCTCTAAGTTTGTTCTGCTTGTGTTGCTTTTCTTCATTAAGTTAAATGAATTTTCCTTTCTTGATAGTAGCGAAAATGGCTGTAGCTGGGTTATAGTCAGTTATTAAAATAATATGGCCGGGCGCGGTGGCTCAAGCCTGTAATCCCAGCACTTTGGGAGGCCGAGACGGGCGGATCACGAGGTCAGGAGATCGAGACCATCCTGGCTAACACGGTGAAACCCCGTCTCTACTAAAAATACAAAAAACTAGCCGGGCGAGGTGGCGGGCGCCTGTAGTCCCAGCTACTCGGGAGGCTGAGGCAGGAGAATGGCGTAAACCCGGGAGGCGGAGCTTGCAGTGAGCTGAGATCTGGCCACTGCACTCCAGCTCGGGCGACAGAGCAAGACTCCGTCTCAAAAAAAAAAACATAATAAAATAAAATAAAATAAATAATATGTTGGTTGGGCATGGTGGCTCATGCCTGTAATCTCAGCACTTTGGGAGGCCAAGGTGGGCGAATCACCTGAGGTCAGGAGTTCGAGACCAGCCTGACCAACATGGAGAAACCCTGTCTCTACTAAAAATACAAAACTAGCCAGGCGTGGTGGTGCATGTCTGTAATCCCAGCTACTCGGGAGGCTGAGGTAGGAGAATCGCTTGAACTCGGGAGGCAGAGGTTGTGGTGAGCCAAGATAGCGCCATTGCACTCCTGCCTGGGCAACAAGAGCAAAAACTCCATCTCAAAAAAAAAAAATGTTTTTTTACCGGCAGCATCTACTGAGCTGTGACAGGTAGAATTGGTAGTGAGATGAGGAAACAACATTAGCCATTTATTCAATACCCCTTTACTGTTAGGTATCTTCACATACATCTTTTCAGTTAACCCTTACTATCCTGCAAGGTATTATCCCTGACAAGGAGGATTTTTATTCCCGTTTTTACAGAAGAATAAACTGAGGATAAAAAAGATTAGACAATCTGTCAATGCAATGCAGTAAGTCCAGACCTATAAGTCTTCCATGTTCTTTCTTTCTTTCTTTTTTTTTTTTTTGAGACAGAGTCTCGTTCTGTCACCTGGGCTGGAGTGCAGTGGCTGCATCTCAGCTCACTGCAAGCTCCGCCTCCCGGGTTTATGCCATTCTCCTGCCTCAGCCTCCGAGTAGCTGGGACTACAGGCGCCCACGACCTCGCCCAGCTAATTTTTTGTATTTTTTAGTAGAGATGGGGTTTCACAGTGTTAGTCAGGATGGTCTCGATCTCCTGACCTTGTGATCCGCCCGTCTCGGCCTCCCAAAGTGCTGGGATTACAGGCTTGAGCCACCGCGCCCAGCCCCATGTTCTTTCTAATACCCTGTGGTGTGACACTAGATTAAACAGGCAATATACTGTAAAATGAAATAACAATTACCCCAAATCAAAGACATGGGTATTTTAAAATAGTTATTTTATTTTATTTTTTGAGGCACAGTCTAGCTCTGTCACCCAGGCTGGAGTGCAGTGGCGTGATCTCAGCTCACTGCAAACTCCACCTCCCAGGTTCAAATGATTCTCCCGCCTCAGCCTCCCAAGTAGTTGGGACCAACCACAAGCACTTGCCACCACACCTGGTGGCGTAATCCCAAAGTGCTGGGATTACAGGCGTGGGCCTTAAAACAGTTTTTTTAAAGCATTTAAAAACATCACCGGCTGGGTGCAGTGGCTCACATCTGTAATCCCAGCAGTTTGGGAGGCCGAGGTAGGCAGATCGCTTGAGGCCAGGAGTTTGAGACCAGCCTGGCCAACATGGCAAAACCCTGTCTCTATTAAAAATACAAAAATTAGCTGGGCATGGTGGCATGTGCCTGTGGTCCCAGCTACTGGGGAGGCTGAGGTGGGAGAATCACTTGAACCCGGGAGGCAGAGGTTGCAGTGAGCCAAGATCACGCCACTGCACTCCAACCTGGGTGACAAAACAAGACTCCATCTGATAAATAAATAAATAAATAAATAAATAAATAAATAAATAAATAAATAAATAAATAAAATAAAAACATTACCTAGTAGAACAGAAGATACTAGAGGCTGGGAAAGGTGGGGAGGAAGGAGGGATAGGGAAAGATTTGTTAAAGGATACAAAATAGAGGCATCTGAAGCAGAGCAACTCCATCTTGAATAGGGGTTGGGTAAAATGAGGCTAAGACCTACTGCCCTGCATTCCCAGGAGGTTAGGCATTCTTAGTCACAGGATGAGATAGGAGGTTGGCACAAGATACAGGTCACAAAGACCCTTCTGATAAAACATGATGCAGTAAAGAACCTGGCCAAAACCAAGAGAGCAATGAAAGTGGCCTCTGATAGTCCTTATTGCTCGTTATACACTAGTTATAAGGCATTTGCATGCTAAAAGACACTCCCACCAGCACCAAGACAGTTTAAAAATGCCATGATAATGTCTAGAAGTTACCCTATATAGTCTAAAAAGAGAAGGAACCCTCAGTTCTGGGAAATTCCCACCCTTTCCCCAGAAAACGCATGAATAATCTACCCCTTGCTTAGCATATAATCAAGATATAAGTATACTTAGTTGAGCAGACCATGCCACTGCTCTGCCTATGGAATAGCCGTTGTTTTATTCCTTCACCTTCTTAATAAACATGCTTGTACTTTATGGACTTGTCCTGAATTTTTTCTTGCATGAGGTCTAAGAATTCTCTTTTGGGGTCTGGATTGGGACCCCTTTCCAGTAATAAAATTACAGCTAGATAGGAGGAATAAGTTCTAGTGTTCTATGACACCATAGGATGACTATAGTTAACAATAATGTATTATCTAGTTTCAAATAGCTAGAAGGAGAGTATTGAATTTTACTAACACAAATAAATGATACATGTTGGAGATAATGGATATACTAACTACCCTGATCTATTCACTATCCATTACATGTATCAAAACTTCACCATGTACCCCACAAATATGTGTAATTATTATTGGTCAATTTAAAAATAATCAAAATAAAATTTAAAAAATAAAAAAATAAAAAGTGGCAATGCCACTTGATACAGTACCAGCAAATTAGGATCTGTCGAAATAAAGTGAATATTTTATACAAATGTCGGGATATAATCAATAATTATCAAGAGAATAAAAGCTGCTTTGCACTTAAGAATGTAACAAATATTTTAATATAAATATATCTGTTCTTTCTAAGATGCTATACACACTAATATGCTATACACTAACATATATCTATATAAGTATATATCATAATGATCAATTTAAATATATTACCATTAAATATATGTTATCATTATCTTGATTGTGACCAAGTGAATATTTTGGAAACCTTTAATAAGGGGGTCCTTCTTGCTATGGTACAAAATGAAAAAACAAAACAAAAACATTATCTAGTATATTCACATTTCAATCTGGATCCCTTCCTGAAGAAAATTAAGTCACAGCTAGTTTGAGCTGAAGTTCCAGAAGGGCTTTGCTGCTTTTAGTTGTTGCTACTTGAGGAACAAAGATGTTGTTATTCAAGTAGCAGAACTGAAAATGATCTCAAGGCCTGGGCCTCCTTCCCTTCAAACTCAGATCTGAATGGGAACAATTGGCCTTTAAAATACACATTCATTCCACTTCTGTTCACTCAGTAACCTTTCAGCACTTGGTATGCAGCACTATACTTGCTCAGCTCTCAGATTCCACTGGCCCATGAACCCCGACTACCCTGCTGCAGGTTGTAAAAACTGAGCACTGGCTTGGTTCCATGACTTGCAGAGGGCACCCCTAATGGCAAATGGCGGCAATGCATATATGGACAGCCCTTCTAGAAATAGAGATTCCTGATAACATCTAATTGGACTAACTATCAGGTCCCAATTTGACAAGGTGCTTTTCTTAATTGTCCTTAGGGGCTTAGAAAACACACCAAAACATAGTTGGCTGCCTTCACCTTTATTATATCACGTTTTCTTCCTGCTGAAATAATGAAGGAAGGTGAAGCAGGGACTATTAAACACAAGGGATGTCTAAAGGATTTTTTTTTTTTTTTTTGAGACAGAGTTTTGCTCTTGTTGCCCAGGCTGTAGTACAAGAGTGCGATCTTGGCTCACTGCAACCTCTGCCTCCCGGGTTCAAGCGATTCTCCTTCCTCAGCCTCCTGAGTAGCTAGGATTACAGGCATGCACTACCACGCCCAGCTAATTTTGTACTTTTAGTAGAGACTGGGTTTCTCCATGCTAGTCAGGCTGGTGTCGAACTCCCGACCTCAAGTGCTCTGCCTGCTTTGACGTCCCAAAGTGCTGTGATTACAGGTGTCAGCCACTGCGCCCAGCCCTGACTTTTTCTTTAACTTAAAACAACACAAGCCTGTAGTCCCAGCTATTCAGGAGCTGAGCTGGGAGGATCACATGAGCCTAGGAGTTTGAGGCTGCAGTGAACTATTATTGTGCCACTGCACTCCAGCTTAGGCAATAGAGGGAGACCTTGTCTCCAAAACAAACAAACACATAAACAAACAAAACAAAACCAGGCGGGACGTGGTGACTCACGCCTGTAATCCCAGCACTTTGGGAGGCCAAGACGGGCAGATTACAAGGTCAGGAGATCAAGACCATCCTGGCTAACACGGTGAAATCCTGTCTCTACTAAAAATATAAAGAAATTAGCTGGGCATGGTGGTGGGCGCCACCTACTCGGGAGGCTGAGGCAGGAGAATGGTGTGAACCTGGGAGGCAGAGCTTGCAGTAAGCTGAGATTGCGCCACTGTAGTCCAGCCTGGGTGACAGAGCGAGACTCCGTCTCAAAAACAAAATAAAACAAAACAAAACAAAAACCACAAGATAAAAATACTCTGATGAAGATACTTACGAGAGCCTCCTAGAAAGGAGCGATCTTGTGGCTGCCTGAAGAAAAAAGGTTACATTTCATCAAATCTATGGTTAGGGACTTTAGGGACTTCTTCTTCTTCTTCTTCTTCTTCTTTTCTTCTTCTTCTTCTTCTTCTTCTTCTTCCTCTTCCTCTTCCTCTTCCTCTTCCTCTTCCTCTTCTTCTTCTTCTTCTTCTTCTCCTTCTCCTTCTCCTTCTCCTTCTTTTCTTCTTCTTCTTCTTCTTCTTCTTCTTCTTCTTCTTCTTCTTCTT